>NC_051184.2:79790497-80077997 GCF_013339695.2 Rhipicephalus sanguineus | reverse complement strand
CAATGTCCTCATGCCTATCAGTGCAACCAACATTATAGTCGAAAAGCTCGACGGCCGTTCTGCAGCTTTCACTTTGCGTCCTTGGAAGACCATTTAATTCTAGATTGTTAAGGCGGGAGTGCTGTTCCAACTGGGCAATCTTTGGCCGCAGCACTTCATTATTTTCTTTTAGATGCCTGTTATGAGATGCAAGGTTACTCTTTTCTGAATTGGGTATTTGATATTCGTTGCTCATGAAGTCCATGGCTTTCCTTATGTCTTCAACCTCACCTTCAAGTTTATTTAGACTCTCAGGATTACATGCTGTCAATGAAATATTCACGGATTTCGACGCATTATGAACTGCATCTACTTTTATTGCGACAGCAATAATATGGACACTCTCGGCGGGTTTTTGCCATCGCTGTCTACGTCGCCGTCATGTTCCGTAAAAAGTCCAAATCGATAACATCGGCCCGTTCTCTGTGTGTTCCACTACGCATGAGTAAAAGCGTAGCACCGCTCGGGAATATGGCAGCTGAAGCAGAGATGAAACAAGCCGGCCATCTCCATCGCACGAAGGGCACATGCGATAACATCGACCCGTGTGCCAGGCCTTTCGTCGATGGCTCTGCTAGCAGAGAGGAAACGCCGCACCAGTCTTTCCTCGGGCGAAGGAGAATGATGGGGCGGCGTATGTGGGGAAAGGGGTGGTGTGTGATGGTCGAGCAGCAACTCCGAACTTTGATGAAAGGGTGCGGTTGCGAGCGCTGGCCCGCGCGCTATATTGACAGACATCATCAGTGCACGGCTTGTTCGTGTTGTGCTCTCACTGCTTGCTTCGCGTTAGGCTACAGACAGCACGAAATCCGCTTCCCTCCCTTGAGCGGCCGTGTTCCCTTAACACCAGCGTTTTTTAGAGTTACACGAGAGCGGATCCAAAAGCGTTAGCTGCTAGCCCTACTCCGTATAACATTCCAATTTGTTGCTCTCACATTCTGTGTTCCGGCCTTTCGACGAAACTGATTTTCTTGCCCTAGCCATCGGCGTCCCCGCATAAGGTCTAAATCTTCAAACTCGCACCGCGAGTCGTATGTTCTGTGTGCGAGTGAAAGCGTGCGAACACTGCAAACAAAACGCGGCTGAAGCGGAAGAGAAAGGATCGGCCGCCTTACGGTCGCACATAAGGCCCATGACAAGGGGGCTGGCTAGATTGGCACTTCCCTCGACCAGGCGTGGTCGCGCTCATCTTTACAGCGATCAGCAGGCGGCTTGTAGCCTTGTACGTGCTGTCACCTCTCGGTTTGTGATAAAGTGAAAGGCAGCACGAAAGTCGGTTCGGTCGGTGCAGCGACCACTGTGCAAGCCAGCGACCGCGACCACCAATGCAAGCCAGCGACCGCCTGCTTGCATTGTATAAGAGTGAGCTGCTAGCCTTCTTTCGTGTAACATTCCAATCTGTTGCTACTACATTCATTTCAGCGAAACTACGTCTAGCTTTTTAAACATATGTCTTAATCTCTTTAAGATCACTTGATGCAAGGGTAGCAGCCATACCAACTAGAACGATGAGAGCACAGCGGTCAGGCTGAAAAAATAGGCAAGGCTAGCAGCAAACACCATTAGGATCTGATCCGGCGTAACTCTACGGAACACTGGCATAAAGGAATACGCGTGCACTCCAGGCACCTTTGTGGTTTTCATGCCGTCTGTAGCCCCATCGCGAAGCAAGCGGTGAGACACAGCATGTAGGAGGGTAGGAGCCATCTTATTTCTGTCGACATAGTGCGCCCGACCGCGCCCTTTTCAACAAATTTCGCAATTGCTGCCCGAGCGCCGCAGATCTCCCCGCACCCCATCGGCCCCCCTTCTAGCTCGACACCTGGCATGTATGCTCTGTCTGGCGGTGTGGAACACGCCAAGCATAAGAAACGTGAGACTCCGCTAAATAAACACTGTGCTGGAACTCCGACCTCCATCCGGACTTCGTCGATGTGAAGATTCCCTTCCTTGTCGGCCTTCGTAGGGGTTTGCCTTCACGAAGGCATACAAAAACTTAATAAAAGTTACCGACAGTGCATGCGAGGTCTGCGGTACCGAAAGAGATATCTATCATTTCTTATGCTGCTGCCCTTGATTTGCCTCTGAAAGACGAACACTTTCTGATGCGTTGCGACGGCTGGACCATCGGCCGCTCTTCGTGCAGATGCTGCTATCATCATGAACCGGCATGCGCTCAATAATCGTCCAAGCATTCTGTACAGATGGTTAACAAGAGAAGCTGAAACGTGTTCACCAGCTCTGCTGCGACTCAGCCTTGCGCGACTTGGTGCAAGCTGCGCCATTTTTTTAAGGTGCTTTTTAAGGACTGCGGGCCTGAGTGAACGCCTTTGACTATTGTACAGTGTCACCGCCACATACGCTTCAGCGCATTTATTGATCATTTCCATCTTTCCTTTCCCTCCTCCTTCATCTTTCAACTGCCCTTTCCCATTCCACAGCGTAGGGTAGCCAGACGATTCTGTGTCTGCGTAACCTTCCTGTCTTAGAATTTCCCTTTTCTTCCTTCCTTCCTTCTTGCTCGTTCGTCCGACTGAGTCGGCTGGCACGTTTCATCTCTGCTTTAGCCACTCCCGCCCAGCAGCCTTCCGAAGCTTTCGCTCGCACATAGAGCACACGACGCGCTGGGCGGTGTTATCGATTTGGACTTCATACGGAACATGACGGAAACGGCCAAAATGCGCATCGAGTGTTCATATAGTTGCTATTGCAATAAAAGAAAACAGTATTTCAACCACATATCCAGGAAGGGCACACAGCATTAAACGCTTGAAAGGTAGGAGTCCGCAGGTGGTGGTGGAAACTTATTTGCAGTAGAGTTTCTGCGGAGAAGCTCCGAGTAGTCGGGGGCTCTTGGCTTGCGGTGGGTGAGTGGTGGCAGGGGTGAGCTCAGTTTAGGGCTCCGATTGCAGCAGCCGCTATGCGGGCCCGGTAAGTCAGGCACAGCTGATCTTCCAGGTTCTCGCTGGCCAGCAGCTCTTCCCATCGCTCCGCTGTAGGATCGTGTATTGGGGATGGTGTTGCAATGCTCTGGCATGCCCACGTGATGTGGTATAGGGAGCAGCATATCCTCGCAGTTCGTGCAGAAAAACGACGTTTCGATATGAGACGCGCGTTTGTAATCACAGTGACAAATTGTATTGCATTGCAACCTTATTTTAGAACTTTGACGCTCGCAGCTCCTCGGCAACGATCAATTTCTTCGAACGCTTTTCAGAATTCCGAAATGCATGTCGCAAAAGAACAAGGTTCGGCATGACTATAGTTGATGAAGCCGTACTCCTTTTGCAGCAGCCGCCCAGATGAGTTTTTAAGGTAGCAAGACTCCGCTTATGTGTTCTCTTCGATTCGCTGCCTCACAGTAAGGTCCGCCTATCATTCGCTGCTGAATGTCGAAGGAAATGCCTTTGTTTTCTTAGCCTGTATGTTCCTACTGGCGCTAAGCCTCTCCATGCGCCCTCTTAATCGAGGTGCCAGGAGACCATACCGCAACTGCGCTAAATTCGCGTAACAGGCAACGGTGGAAGCGCCAAGTGTTCCATGATCACAACGCATTATGAATATCCGCTATTGAAGGTTTTAAGCATGGGCCTATAAAAATGCAAAGCGCTTCCCCTACTCTGAAGATGGAAGCCAGTGAAGCTGCGGTGGAAGCATCGGCAACGGCTGCGGCTGCGCGTTCTGCGGCAGCGGCTTCACATCTTTTACGCGGCAATTCGTGCTTCTGTGCGCGTTGGCGCATTTCACTTGTGCCATTCTTCTTCCTCCGAGCGAACGACACGTGTACGTGCCTTAGCAAGTCCATATGGCACCCGCTGATAACAGCGCTGGCGCGATCTTACGTCACGAGACAAAGAGGCACAACGATTGGTGGAACGTGCCACCACCGAATATTGCACCACTTGAGAAAGGGGCATGGGCGGTGGCAAGGGGCACCTATGCTAAGGCAATTTGCACATGATCTGAAATATATTCGCCGCCGAAAATTGGTGTTCCGCGCGTCGTTTCGTCCGCGGACGCGATCTACCGGAACCTAGTCACCATATGACGTCATCATGAAGTCGCTAGGTCGTCTAAAATTGTGACGTCGTCATTGCGTCACTGTGACGTCACAAGGTGACGTCATCCCGAGAGGCCGGATTCTTAGGCACTAGAAAATGGCGTTCTAGGCACCAAAACTAGGCAGACAAAACACGTTTTAGGCCTCCAACGTCGGAAATTAAGGCACAATAAATGTTCACCTAAATGCAAATAATTTCAAAAGAAAGACGTGTGCGACCTTATCTACTACAGGAAAGCAAAAAATTTTATTGTTTATGATGGCACAAAGGAGCCAACAGTTGAACATAGCCGTGCAATCGTCTTTTTTCCCATCTCTCTATTTATTCTGTAACATGGCGAGTCAAGTGACCCCTGTCGAATGAGCACACTCCAGGGTCTCTTTCTTTTCGGCATGTTTGAGAAGAACAGCACACGAACAGATTGTCAGAGTTCTAATGCACCAGAAGGGAGGGATGCCGCCTATTGGTCGGGTCTAATCGCGTAGGGTCAATTTCTCCCCTGTCAGTGAACACCTTAAGAAGTAAATTACAAACAAAACAGAAGCCACGTGCACTTTTGCTCCTCACCCTCCTTTCCCCTGACGGCACTCCATTGTTGCGCCTTCGCCAACCGCTCGCGCCATGTCAGCGTGGCGGCGCATGGTGCCCGGCGCGTCCCATTTCACTGCTACTACCGGTATTTTTCCAGAGGTTGGTTGAAGTAAAGCCTAAAATACTTATTTACACCGGTTATTACATGTTAATAGAAACCGAAAAACAACGCGAAGCACAGGACAAACTAGGAGAGAGACGGACCAGCGCTCAGTGCGTTTCTGTCCTTTTGTCCTGCGCTTCGAGCTGTTTTTGGTTCTCTATGAACTAGAGGACTGGGTTTAACCCCATAGAGTTACGAACATTCAGTGTTGCCCGGTAACATGAACAGCGGTCGCAAACTGTACTGGAAAGCGAACTTTGAGGTTAAATATTGTTCCTATAGCCGCCGCTTTTGAAAATAGGCATTCACACTCATTTAGGCAAAAACGCCACAAATGGGCGTTTATGGGATTGGATTGGAAAAACTTTATTTACGTCCTGCAGGACGCGCTCAGCGCGTAGCGGGCGCCTCCCACGTAGGGACCGACAGAGAATACCTAACGGCCGCTTCATGGGCCTGCTGGACAGCCCATTGTTGGTCGGCGAGAAGCGAGCTTCTGAGAGACGTCTCCCACTTGTGTGAGGTAGAGCCGGGATGAGCGTTTCTACACTCCCAGAGCATGTGTGTGAGTGTCGCCGTGTGTCCGCACGAGGGGCACGTGTCGCTGGGGTACGCGTCGGGATAGAAAACGTGAAGCTTGGCGAGTTTTGGATATGTGTGCGTTTGCAGTAAGCGCAGGGTTAGCGCCTGCGGCCTGTTAAGTTGGACTCCGCATTTTTCCGGCGTTTATGGGCTCTATAAAAAATCACACAATCTCCGCTAAAGGGGACCATCATGTGATGCGAAGCAGGGTTTCGGCATGTCGAGCCCGCGTTTAAGAGGGGAAGTGGAGAGGGAGAAAGTGGGAGAGGAGCAAGGGGCGAGGGGGAAGTGAGAGAGGGGAGGGGGAGAGGGGAAGTGGGAGAGGGGGCGTGTGGAGAGGGTTCGCGCATACGCATTTAGGGTGGTCACGCAGCACACCACTTCCCCCACCACCACGCCAACTCCGCCATAAGATGCTTCGCATCTTAAAACACTACAAAACCCCTTTTAACCTCTTATACATGCTCATATATCAAAGTGGGGTGATTGGAACACAAGGAACAACATACAACATAAGCATTTGCCTCAAATCTGGTCTGTAGTCATCACATGGCATTCTTGATTGGTCAAAGGTGGGCCGATACCAGAGGGAGTGCAAAACCATGTTAGCTGCGGAAAGCTTGCGGTGGCGGGCGCGGGAGGTTGAATACATCTATTTAGAAGAAAAAGATAGCATTCGCCTACTAGTCGACTGTGGCGGGTTCATAAGAGACCCTGTGAGTTTTTTTATTTTTCCGCTAAGATGGCTGGATATCTGTCTCGTGAGCAGACGGATGATATTATAATGCAAAAAAGTGAAAAAGAATAACTAATCTTCGAGAGCTAGAACTAGGTAGGTAGCGTCCCTAATGGCGCTTTGTATGTAAGAATAGGGAGTTTCACATAGAGATCGTGCGCAGGACTTCTACTCATGCGCAATGCCCGAAACTTCGCGTTCTTACGCACCAAAGCCGCGATGGCGGCCGCGTACGCAGTACAAAAACTCGCTGTTTACTGTCTATGCGTTATTGTGCACCGGATTAGCAGCTGCATTGCCTGCAATGTTACCAGGAACGTTGCAGTGTCCCGGTATCTATTGAAATGCAACCATGTGATTTATTGTTTTTGGATTCGAGTGCTATTTCAGTCTCACACAATAACATAGAGGGTAAAGAATTTTTATTATTGCTTTGTAGCAATGCGAGGACGACTTGCGAATGGCTAAGAATGATCGATTTTTGCGCATTGTCTACGCATGTTATGACGTCATAACTTGCATGCAGTTCTGAAATAATGGAAGATGTGACTCGGCCTATTTTAAATTAATGCTGTAGAGCCAAATATGGTAGGACAAAATCTGAAGTAGCAAAATTTTCATTACACGCACTGTTCCTATAAATGCGGATGTACTGCTAATACAAGGCGAACATCTGGAATAGCGGCATTTTCTGTGCGGCTGTCACGAACCTGTCTGTTTTAGATAATATTCCTTGGACTGATAATACTGTTTCTAGTTTCGGAAGCATCCATAGCGAGTAACTAATATCTACTTTGCATATTTCAAAGCTTGGTAATAAGGCTGTATGTTCCTGAACAATGTCGTGAATGCTGAATTGGTTTCTTTCGCTAAGTGCGAGGTGCAATGGGTAAAACTCGTTAAACATTGCCACAAGTTTCAACCATTGGTATGAGTGAAAATGGCGGATGACGAGCTCCAGGGATCACCACATAACTCGTGGGTCTCCATGACACACCGTGAGCCCTCTTGCCAGAAAACGTTGGAGACTATTGAGAAATTTGCGATAAACCATTTAGAATCAGTACGGAATAAGCAATTCAATGCTTGGAGAGAGCAATTTACTTCCTTTCGATTTATGTCATAATTGCTGCATTACAGTGAAAAACTACAACTATTCTCTCCTCTTCTTTCCATGGCTTCGTTGTCTCTTGGCTTTATTAGGGTGTATTACAAGGAATCGAGCCTGTGGATTCACTTCCCTTCTATTGTTCTGCCGGTTTTATTAACGTGAATGGGGTTAGCCAGCTATGGAAAATTGTTAGCAAAGTTTCTTGCCAACGATTCTGCTGGCAGTCGGCGTATCATAAATTTGCCGTGCCTCTTGGGTTAGAATGTTAATTTTTCTCTTACATGCATACAGCTTAAGAAAATGCAAATTCATGAAGAATCAAAATGAAGCTTACAGTTCACATTTATATGCTAATCTGCCTGATCATGAACAAATCAATATACGTTCTTCTGCATAAGCTCCTCGGGTTGTGAAATTTGTGTAATCTGTAATTTCCCGTTGACATTATTGTCGAGATGACAGAAATGAAGGCACTTGAAATCAGCATTCATGACCCCAGTGATCTCAGGCATGGCGACGGCAGCACTGTATATTGGCAGCATTTTCAGAAGTGCTCAAAGCAACGGCGAATGATATTCTGATAGACCTTCTCTATGGAGGTGGCGGATGCACGTGAAGACTCCACTGGCAGCATATTGCACGGCTCACTTCACAGCATAAGCACACCGCGAAAAACAAATACTTTCATGTCTAGCAACACCGCTACACATAGAAGGTGAAGACACATAGACGATATGTGTTCACGGGACTTGTATCGCGTGAACGCACGTCGCGAAAACACACGATCGAGCACTTCGAACTCTACGCTGTCACGCATGTGCATCGCAAGTGGAGAAACAGCTCACATGCAGTAGCACATGCACGATGATGGCGATAACGGGGAACTAAAAGTTATCGCTACTTACTGTATTATCGCTATGAAACTTCTAGAGTAGCATTGACCGAAAACAAAAACTTAAAGGTGCGCATTGCGCTGCAACTAACACTACACACAGATCACGTACAGATCGCCTACACTGGATGGGGTAATCGAGAACTTCATTTTCGCGCACAATAGAGAGTTTGACAATTGGGGCCCCAAAAAGCTTGGTGACCAAGGAGCTTGCGGGCCGCCAAGGCGCATGCGCAGAACCCAAGCCACTCTTGGGCTCTTGTGCTCGCGTTCGATGTCTGGCAGCTAATGGCGCCTTTTGACCTGTATGCACCCACTTTGATGATTGGTGGTACATCTCCATCCCGACGACTAACGTACATGTTAAATGATTACACAACCCTTGTGGTAGCTGTAGCAGTTAACGGTGAAAGCGTAATCAGAGAACGAGGTGTGATAGCCAGAAGAGCGTCGCATATTGGACGCAGAACTTGGTCGCCATCCCGCGGCATGGTAAACGTGATTGAACACCACAGCCGGACTAGAGGGAAACGCAAAGCGCGTCGTGCCGCCCCGATAGCCCTGCCGCGATTTTTCTCGGGGCGAGATCGCGTGAGCATGGAACGCGGTGTTACAGCCAGCTGAGGCAGGCGCGCGTCGCAGAGCTATATGCTGAGCGAGGCCGACGCTTTTACGACGCTTGGGCAAAGGTCGCCACCTTGCGGTGTGTTAAGGCATTGACAAAATTCAACTTCTATTGAAAACGCGCCGAATGGGACGGACGCGTAACGCGTTGCAGGTGCTAGTCGCGGAGGCCACAGCAATGACGAATTACTTTACCAAAATCGAAAACTAGCGTGGCTCCCCAAGACGTCTTGGCTGACCGCGAGACTATGCAGACTCAGTGCGGGCCACGATGCTGTATGGCCCGCGTCTCGCATGATTTTAATTTCACCACGTGTGGCGCCCCGTGCGTTTGCGCCAACGCAGCTTGCGTTTGACCCAGTTCTCAAACTCTGCTGATCAGTCCGAACGCAAGGGCAGCCTAACCAACGCAGCTTGGTGACCCAGTGTCTTGGGTCTCCAATTCGCAAACTCTCTAATAAGCCTCTGTCGTGTGTAGATTGTAGATGCTTACGATAATCTAGTTCCCAAAAGCGGAATACACACAAACAGCAGACGAAATTGGTAGCATTAGACGCTCGCGTAAACTGCCGTACCTGTCGCTTTCCGTCTGCGATCGCATGAACGGATGATGGCAGGAAGGCTGCGCCGACTCGCCGCGGGCGTTTATTGCGATAACAATTGTACGGACACTCTCGGCTGATTTTTGCTGTCGCCGTCGCCGTCATGTCCCGGATATGTATATGTATGTATATATGTAAAAAGGGCACACAGAAAAATAAAGAAGAATAAGAAATGTCCGAAGCAGCCGACCGGGGATTCGAACCATCGACCCCTCGCTCCACAGCCCGCTGCATTAGGCCACTCAACCATGCCGCATGTAAGCATGCGCCGGCGAAATAACGGGAGGCTCTTTACATACACCATTTACCGCTGGTGGTAAAGCAAATATCGGAGGCGCTTGAGAGTGTTTTCTATCACGCAACGCCCTAATTTTCTTTCAATTTGAAAACTGCCCTTGAGACGCGCACGACAAAGTGGCCCTTTTCTGTACTCACTCGTGGTGTGGAAGGAAAAAGAAAACAAAGAACACCGGGCATACCTTACATCAGACGCCCCCGTGTGGCAAGAGACGCAAGGGGTCACTCCACGCGCCGCATTTTAAAAGAAAAAGAAATATCTAAGAGCATTTGATTCTCAATTGTCGACACTTTCAGCGTGTTGCTCAAGCACGAAGACGTAACAACTGTGACAGTTGTTAGTTCACGCTCGCCCTGTGCATGCCTGTGCGTTTTTTCTGTGCGCGTCCTTTTATGTGCTCCAATGGCTCGCTGCAAGTATCGAGCTGCATCTCGTTCTTCGTGTGATATTCCAATTTCTTGCTATCGCATTCATTGCTTCGCCCTTGCGGCGAAACTGTGACTTTTGCGATGATTATATCCCCGTGGGCTCGATAACTGTAGTACTAATTGGAATAACGTCAAAACTTCCATAAGTGGCTTCCGACTAGGCATCGCATCGCGCTTCGCTTCGCTTCAAGTGCGCGCCATGTTTGCCGCAAAAGACATCGTACATCTGCTGTTTTGTGTCAACCAATCAGCAACTGGGACGGCGACCACACGCGCACGTTACTTAAAAGACCTATGTCATCCGCCCAGCCAGTCGAATGGCAGAACGGAGCACAAAGTGGCGTAGGCAGAATTTTGCTTAGGAGAGGGCACATCCTTGATCCGAAGTGGGGGCCAGGCATAGAAGTGTGCTTCAGTGTCATTTTGTGCTCTGCGTCCCTTGACAGAAATAAATTTCGGGAGGGACACGTGCGCCCGATATTCCACCCCCTGGCTACGCCACTGGGAGCATCCGAATGCCGCGCGGAGGAGAGGGTACACTGACGGGGGAGGTGAACGCAAATCTATCTACGGGCCCGTCTTCTGTATGCCAATTGAGGGTGGTCCATGAGCCGCTATCTACGGAGCGGTAGGGTAGCTATCACGTTAGTAGTCCGTTTCTTCATTAGCTTTGATCCTAACCTTTGTCACCAAGCATTAATATCGACAGTCATCGCGAGATGGTGTCTTATAAAAATGTCTAATTTCTATGGTTTCGGAACACTGTTGAACCCGTCAATAACGAAGGCCCTCAAGAACGAAATTCTCGCGACAACGAAGAAATCTGGCGTCCCCGGCGGACGTCCATAGAGTTCAATGCATCTACTCGTTCTAGACAGCGAGGAGAGTTTTTAAAAATCACGCCATATCCACAAAGTGAAAGATGATTGAGGAGCTGGCTCGGAGATACTCGAATTTTGCCTGCGTTATTATCATCATCAAGGCTCTCGAACAAAAAGAGGAAGAAGACCTCTTTCACACGAGCGTACGCATGCTACAGTTGGCTATGCTATATGTGGTTTTGCCTGCGTTAATATCATCAAGGCGCTCGAAGAACAAGAGGAGGAAGACTTCTCTTTCGCGCGAGCTGCAGCTGTAGCGGTCGCCTCTTCAACTAAGGTTACGCTTACGACGCGGGACTTTGCCCCAGCTGAGAGAGAGAGAATAAATTTTATTGAAGAATTAGAGTACGTGGCTAATCCCGGGTGGAGCCCTCTTGTAGAGCCCCACTGGCCACGGTGGCTCGCCGGGCCTGGTCTAGGGTCACCAGTTGGCTCCCCAGTGCCAGCTCGGAAAGCCGTGCCTCCCAAGACCACGTTGTGAGTATTTGTAGTGAGCGCACCAACCTAGATACTGCATTGGCTGGCCGCTCAGTAAATTGGTAAGTGTTGTGTGTAAGTGTGGCTGTGTGGTGACTACACCAGGGGCATACCCCTGTTGTGTATACCTGTGGAAAAATTGCGTGTAGTTTTGATATGTGGGGATATGTGTTCGTTTGGAGGCGGCGCCAATCCCGGGCTTGTTCGCTGCTTAAGTTGGGATGTGGAGGGGCGTACTGGCGTCTTGTAAGGCGTTGGTTTTCCAATATCTGCCTGCTTGTTACACTTTGTTCTTCATGGTGCCTTGTGAGATGTCCGGAGGAGAGTCCTGCGTCTCGGCCAGTATGTCCGCGAGCTACGCGGTTTGCCTCCTCGTTCCCCCTCAGGCCGTCATGCCCTGGGCACCAAGTGACGCCATGTGCCTCCATCAACGTGGGCCCCAAAATATCAGTGACGCATCTTGGAAGTGTGCCTCTAAGGTATAAGCGACATGCAGCTTGCGAGTCTGTCAAAATATATGCTGGGCGCCCCCTTCTTTCGGCTTCTCTAATTGCCAAGACTATGGCTGCTGCCTCTGCGGTGGCACTTGATCTGGTGGGTAGGGACGCGCAGGCCACGACTTTGCTTCGGTTCGTCACTGCCAATGCATATGCTTGTTTTCTGGGGCCTTGTGGCGGCGCGGGATAAAGACTGGCGTCGGTAAAGTAGGCGTCTGGATTGCTACTTCTCTGCAGGAGTTTGCGGGCTCGCGCTTGACGGCGCTTTTTGTTGTAGAGCGGGTGCATGTTTTTTGGAACTGGTTCCACGATGATTTGTTCACGTATTTGCTTGGGTACAATGACCGTCTCATCGCCACAATATTGAGGGGTGAGAGGGTATCCCAGCCTCTGTAGCAGTTTCCGCCAACAACCATCGGTGCGACCACTGGTGTTTACATTCGATCTGATGATGGCGATAACAATGAGACTGATGATATGATGAATGATGATATCCACAAGTTCAACAAGAGGCTGTTGAACTGTACGACTTTTTGTCTGCTGACGCCGACCAGATCGTGTACGAAGAGTTCATCAAAGGTCTGCGCAAAGAATATGAGAGTGACGATTAGAGTGAGGAAAGCAACAAAACGTAAGGAAGGCAAGTAAGCTCGCGCGAAGTTCTTGATGTTCTTGAAATCATTCGCTCTTTCCTCGGCGCCGACGACGACGAAGTAATGCAAAGCTTATTAAACTGTGAGGCTCGAGCCGTCAAGCTCCTTCAAAGCAACGTTAAACAGAGCCACATAAGCGACTTCTTCAAGTAAATTTGGTTGCGCGAAGGAATTGGTGTGCGTATTTTTTTTTATTTTCGCGACAATGAAATTCTCGCAATAACGAACAAAACTCGGTTACTGTGGGGTTCGACTGTATACTGGCGGTCCTCCACATGACATCCTCATGTTGCTCGGTTTATCTAGTCTCTAGAGATCGGGAACTGTTATCGCAACGCCTAAAGTCGCCAACAACTCCACTTTTGAACTTTAGGCAATTTGCCTGAAAATTTCATTTCATATATTTTACCCTCAATCGCACATAGCTTTGCAGTGGGGAGTGGGGCACATGCAATCACACATTATAAGCAAAAACAAAGTAATATCAAAATAATAACAATTACAATACATATGAAGATACGATGTTAGGCTAATACAACTGAATGCAAATGTAGGTACGATAAGAAATACTGAGCAAACAAATACAATACAATAACTGTGCACAGGTATAGAATATAACTGTACACTTATACAATAACTGTGTACAGCAAACGGCGAAGGATCCTCCGGCTTGGATGGTTTTCCTACATTCACATGTTTCCGTGCTTTGTTCAGAGTGCTCGTTGGTGCTCTCGTTCTAACATAACTTTCCCCTTGCTTTTCCTGTATTCATGAAAACGAGCTAGTGTGGCGTGGCTCCATGACACGACGGTCATGTGTGTTATAGCTTGAGTCTCCCTCAGAAGCTGTTTACTACGATCAGTATTTCCTAAAAATAGTTTATTACATTTCTGTCGATATTATATCACCTAACGTGATCTATATCATTAGTTTAGCCCGTGTTGTTATAGATACTAGTCAGTGTTCAAATGTAAGAAAACAATTGAAATACACGCATAACAGACGAAAACTAAAGTGTATTATCGTGTGTTTTCCTAGTAGGAAAGACTAAACGCGGACGTCGGCATCTAATTTTGTCTTCGAACATGAAGAAAAGCCCATTGTGCAGCTCACAATAAACATACCCTGTATTTTTAGGTCGCTAGAATATTTTCGCATCTTTTTTATGGAAAATATTACATTGTTTCCGCACTGTTTTTGCAGTTTTTTCTACGAAAACAGATGCACTGAGGAAATGTGTTTTTTTATTACGTATATATCTTCCTTTATAGTTGTTGCCCAACGGCCTGGTGGGCGTTCTTTGCTCGGGGGATGCAAATCAAGTCACTGAAAAAAAAGTACATAAGAGATTCTTAGTAATACGTCGCCACCCATAGCATATTTTAGCACCGTCTTACGGTCTCTGCGAGAAATCCTCTGCTGTAAACAGCGTTGCGATGTCGTTTGCGAGATTAGCATTCATCTCAATGCTCGCTCTCACATTCCTAATGAAGTAAGTACTGCTGCCTTTGTTTCTATATATGAATAGCGGGATCTAATTCAGCATCTATGTACTTCTGGTTGTATCTGATGCTTCTTTTCAGACCGAGCTGTATATAGCTTATGCCGTTCGTAACTTCGGGAATAATTACCTGCTCAACAGAAAACTATCATCTTCATGATTAGCCTCACACCTTCAAATTAAAGAAATAAAAAGTACGCGACCGTGGCCACCCAGACTGAGCTCAAACGGCAGCTGGCGATCTGGGCTAATTGGTTGACGTGTCTGCGACTAATCATTATTGTTAGGGTTTTACGTCCCAAAACTACGATATCATTATGAGAGACGCCGTAGAGGTGGGCTCCAGATATTTCGGCCACGTGGGGTTCCTAAACGCGCACTAAACCTAAGTACACGGCCCTCCATCATTTCTGCCTCCATCGACAAAGCGGCCGCCGCGGCCGGAATGCGATCCCGCGAACTTCGGGTCAGCAGTCAAGCACCATAAGCGCTGGACCATGGGGGTGGGTGACGTGCCTGCGACCCTGAGAGAAATAGGAAATAGGAACATATTGTAACCGCTCGATCAGTTACATACACAACAATTACCTGGTGAACAAAAAAATCGTCCGCCATCCCGCCCTACGAGATTGATTGTCAGCGAAGCTGTATGAAGCACCACACATGCATCAGTGATAGGCACTACATATGCTGATAGGAGGGGGCGTATGTTTTATTATTACTTTAGAGTAATGGTAGTGATAATCGCTCTTGGGTCGCTTTGGTAGACCATGTTTGGCTCCACGACCATTTTCAGCAAGGCTAATTTTTTCCTTTGGTCGAGCAATGCAATAAAGCTGTTTTTCTGGGGTCTGTAATTTCCGTGGCCTACTCATGGCCGCCTTTGAATGAACGGAATGAGTTGCTAGACAGGCCTTCCTTTTATATACGAAAGCGGGAAACACACGCGGGGACAACGAAGGGCCGTTCGAAGTAATTCGAAGCCCTTGTGTGGAGTGCAAAGCAGCTGCAACCTAATCTTTACTGGAAACGCGTGGGAGGGTGTTCTCATTGTTCGCAGGCGCCTTTTCATCCACCATGCAGTTTTGATTCTTGTTTTGTGGTTTTCTTTATTGAAACGAATACGGAGCTGTATGCTGTATGCCTGACTGCGAAGAAATAAACCTTTAGCAGGTAATATTTAAAATCAATTCTGCGCAATCCCGCTAGGTGGTGGAAGGGCCAAGAAAAGGAAACTGACAACCACCCGCCTGTAGCACAAAATCCACCAGGATATCCATATGGATTTCTGAGATAGGAAGCTTCTCAGTTGCCGAAAATTTCGCCCCGTCCAGGACGAATTTTCCGGCAATTAAGAAGCCTCCTTATTGAGAAATCCGTATATATTTCCTTGTGACTTCTTGGACGTCCCCACGTGGGAGGCCTAGGCCAAGGAACTTAAATTGCTGGTTCATAATAAAGTTTATTCCTCCTCCTCCTCTTGCTAAAAACGGGTGATTCTCAATTTTCCTTTATGTAGCAGGTAAAGGCTGCAGAAATTGGGCAAACCTCACTGAACATCAGTGGTCGACTAAAAATAAACAGAAAGAATGTCAATAAATAAATAAATACATAATGAAATAAATAATTAAAATCTTTTCGTAAAAAAATGGTTGAATGAAGTAAGCATCATTGTTAGCAAATAAGGAAGTAAAAATTCGGCAGATTCCACGCCTTGTGGGAATCGGTTTCATGCGAAGCAGTCGGCGAGTAATTTGTCTGTGCTGAATTTTTTATTTTTGCTTTGAGACAAGTGTTACGAGGTGGATCGACATGTTTTTGTAAGTGTAGTAGTTGTGTGCACATCTTGGGCTTACCAGGCACGTCGACTACACCGGCGTTCATAGGGTAACTTATGGTGTGGCGTAACGTCAGCACTAGCTTTAAGTCAAAATCGTCAGTATTACCGAAACGAAGTGCACTCTACTGTGCGATGATGTGAATATCATACGTAACTTCCTTACCGTATTCCTCCGGGGTCGAGCAACGCTTGAATATAGCTTGCTGAATCTTAGGAATAAAAATGTAATGCTTTAACACGAAAGTGTTTTATGGCGGGGTCCACCACGGCTCCACTGACGTATTTCCGTCACGGATATATGTTGTAAAATATAAGGACTAACAGATGGTAAAGAAAAAACTAGATGAAAAAGATCCGTCACCGGGAGTCGAACTTACGATCACTCGCTCCGCAGCGCGCGGCGCGAAACGATTAGTCCACAGAGGGCAGGTTCTTCGCCATGCTAACAGCGAGCTGTTTATATACACCATTTGCCGGTGGCGGTACTCAGAGATCGGTGGAACAGCAGCATGTTTTCGTTATCACTAGCGAGATGGCGCAAAGGGCTCGAAGAGCGCGCTCTAAAGGTCGCCGCCCCACGCGTCGCGACGACTGCGCGCCTCTACAGGGTGTGGTCGCTCGTACGCGCGCTTATCTCGTGACGGCGGTGGTTTGTACGTCTTGTGCTCTCACCGCAAGTTTGCGTTGAGAGCACGAAAGTCCTTTCGCTCACTGTAGCGGCCGCTTTTGCGAAAGGAGAGCGCTGCTCACACAAAAATATGTTACAACTGTGACAGTTCGCGCTCATACTGTGTATGTTCGTTCCATGTGCCCTTTCTGCTTGAGCAACGCGTTGCAAGTTTCGAGCTGCTTGCCGTTCTTCGCGTGATATTACAATTCGCTGCGGTAGCATTCATTCCTTCGCCCTTGGGGCGAAAAAATGCCAATAAACGCTCAACTACGTCTGGGAAGACACGTTTCACTTTCCTGTTATACCGATTCCTATGACAGAGGGATGAGCCATGTTTTTTTAGACTGCTATAAAAGCGGAGCCAACCCTGGAACTGCAATTCACGTAAACCTGACATGACGGCTGTATGAGAGGAGTAAATATGTAAGGTTTATTGCTTTGTTATAAAACTAGATAGCGAGCACTGCAACCCCTATATACGTTGCTCTGACATTACGCCTGCATAGGGTCTTTTTCCAAAGCACTTTCAAGACCTGGCATTGCTCTGTGGTAGAATACCACAGAGCAACGAACTCAAGCAAATGGACCATCACGACAGCAAACGACGATGCACGCCGACACCTTAAGGTGCTTCGCCCCTAAAAGTCCGGTGCGCGCGACCGAGGATTCGAACCTGCGACTCCTCGCTCCGGCAGCGCGCTGCCTTAGACAATAAAGCCATGCGTCATTCATTCTCCAGGCTACTAACGGCAGAATACAAACGCATGCGGTGTTGGGTGAAACGCACGGGACGTCACACGTGGCGAAATTAAAATTATACGAGACGCAGGCCATGCTGCATCGTTGCCCGCGCTGCGTTTGCGTCGTATCGCTGGCGACCCAAGCTAGTTTTCCATTTTGGGATTCCAGTGCCGCGGCGTTGTGGCCAGTCGGCTAGGGAAAAAGAAGAGCGTCCCAGTGGCTTGTGGTGGCGCGAGCTAGTGGGAACGCTTTCCCTCTTGTATAGGCTTATGCCACAACAGGGAAGAATCGAGACGGCTGAACCCATGGAGGAAGGAATGGAAGGAAGGGCGTTACGTCACATTTTATGAAGCCGGAAGTGAGGGAAGGTAGAGGGTTCCTCCTCGCAAGGTTGGTCACGCTTTAGCTTGCTTGCGCATGCGCAACTGGCGCCGCGGAGAGCGAGGAGCGAGGCGAGCGCGCGAGCGTCGAACAGGCGACCTCGGTGCCTCGGCCGCGTCGGGCCGCCGTCAGCTGACATACGAGCCTGAAAAGCGAAACTTTTGTTGGTTGGTTGGTTGGTTCCTTAAGGGAATAGCTCAACCCACTACGGGGGATCGGCCACGAAGCGTGCGGCAGTAGAATTTGTGAAAAAATAAAATAAAAAGGAATATGCGAAAAAGATATTTTATAGTAAAGCAAAAATGTTAGGGTAATTTTGATTTTTTTTTCTTTTCTTTTGTGCGATCAAGAACAAACGTGCTGCGATGCTCGCTTGTAGCATGCCTGGGTGCCACTCGTAGTCTATTGTGCTTCTCCAATAAATTTGCATCTTTGAACTTCGTGTTTAATCAGCTGAATGATAGAAAGCAACGGTGCGACTCGGCAGGATAATCGCCACAGACGGCTCGGTTTATTCTGCAGAAACGGTAACTTCGGGGTTCGCAACATAATGCAGCAGTGGCATCTGAAATGCTCTTGCTACTCGGGAACATGATGCGCCTCCGAATTATCCTTTGACCGTGTCTGTCATTACACGTTCGCACGATTGTCGTGCGTGGCACTCGAGCCAAGCTATAGCAGCACGGGTCTGTCGAATGCGACCTCATCGAAGAAAACTTGACCGCAGACAAAGTTTCCGAGCACAAAACCTAAACATGATGGCCGCATGGAAAGTTACCCAGCAAAAAACATAAACAAGATGCGAACAATTCAACTGCTTCGCTGTGTCTCTTGGGTCAGGGACACCGCGGTGAGCACACTGGGCCACTGCTTTGCAATCGTATATTGTAACTGTGACACACGGGAACGGTTCACCTACGCCTCTCGCATTAAGAAACGTCGGCGCTGACGTTCTCTTTCGGCACTGTGCAATAGCACAGTGCCGAAGGAGAGCAGCGAAGCTGTGGCGCCAACCATTTTCGCAGAAGCTGTCGAGAGCTTCGAAAACAATGGCAAGGTACAGCGCAACTGAGCCAATGGACAAGAACACGCAACACACACGAGCGCTGAGTCAATTGTCTCAGTTGCGCTGTGTCTTCCCGTCGCCTATGAAACAACTAGCCCAGGTCAAAGTCTTACTACTTCGAAAACAACGACTTTCCGCGGCAACCAACATGAACTAAACAGGCATCCGCGGACACCAACCCTTACTGTAGGCCACCAACACATTGCATAATCTGTGAAATGCAACGACTCCATAAAAGGACGGATTCGAACCTCCAGCCGGATCTGTCAACAACGTGGCCATATGGGTGGAGATGCAGACGACGCCAGACGACGGCGTGACCAAGGAATCCCAGTAACCCTTGCGAAAGCACGTGACTTCCGCCACACTTTTCGCTATGCAGCTCCGATAGCGAGGGCCTCTCCTTAGCTTTCTTTCCTGCATGGCTGAACCATAATCAAGGTATATATCTTACACCGTGACCAGAATCATGAGGGTAAAATTACTGCGCAAACGCGCAAGACACCCACGAAGAAAAAATTGGCCGCGTATCTGCGTGCTTCACTGCAAATGTAGCCTAAAGACGACAGAAGAGGCGCTGCGTGAGATATGGACGCCATCTGGCACTACGTCGGGAAACATGAGTGCTGTGTTGCGGGCTGGTAGTCCCGGCACAGCCGCAGGTGAAGATCGGCGGTGACCAACGCGACCGGCGGGGACGCCAGCCAGCTTGAACACGCGGTTTGGCGCGGAACGCTGAAGCAGAGGAAACGTCCGCACTCAACGAGTACTCTCCACACACTCTTTTATTTACACGTCGCCTGGGTAAAACAGGAATGCCAGAGCGGCGCCTCATGGCATTCGTACAGTGCAATACAGAAGCGAAACCGAAACACAACAATGAGCTCGTGCAGAGGGCACGGAGGAAGGCAAGTTTCAGCGCAGTCGCATTTTCAGCGCAGCTTAAGAAACTAGGTTCTTTAGAATTACTTATGTATGCATTTTCTATTAAAGGAACACACCACCTAATACTTACCTAGTGATGTTGCGCCTCAGATATGCGTAATGTTTGCTTTTTGATCGACAATGTAAACAAGTATGAACCTAGCCAGCCGTTCAAGATGGCTGGCCCTTGGGCAAGTGGTTCAACTTTGGCCGAGTGGCTGAATCGAGTGACGTGCCGACAAACAGAAAGACAGACAGACCAAAATTTCTCCGTTTAAGTATCCCAAGAAAGACTATCGTCTTTAATAAACGCGCGACACAAGCTCTGTAGAACTGCTTTATTCTTTCATACGCCAATACGTATATAAGCCAAAGGCAACCATACTGCATATACGCATACAACAATAGCTCTAAACCAAAACCTGTAACAAGGATGATAGTGTGTTCGATAGGCGAAGACATCAAATCATATTCAGATAGGTGCAGGGGCAAATAAGTAAAGAAGAAGTAAAAAGGACAAAGTGCGTTTGCGCTGTAATTTTGGCCTCGGGAATATGTACCAACAAGAGCCAAATAAAGCTTTATTTTAGTGACCAGAATCCACGCCAGCAGGGAACGCGAGCCGCGGCTTCACGTGCCGCTGCCAAGCGCTGTCTTTATTTTTTTTTCTTCTCTTGAAGTCGCGCGCACTCTGGTTTTGTTCGCCGCCCGAAGGAGGGCGCTACAGAGTGGCCTGGTGGCTCGCAAGTTTCTTGGGTCCCCAATTCTAAAACTCCCTAGTGTTTCGTCGCACTTGGGATGTGCGCCTGCGACATTTACCTTGATATACAGGGCGTGGTCGACAGTGCTCGCACGCTTATCTCTTGATGGGGAGTTTTTGTACGTCTTGTACTTTCACTGCAAAGTTTGCGTTGAAGCTACAGACAGCGCGAAAGTCACTTTGCTCACTGCAGCTGTCGCGCTTGCGAAAGGAGTGAACTGCTAGCGAGAAGAGCTAGAAGTAGGGGATAATTGAAATAACAACTGACAGTTCGCACTCGTCTTGTGTATACCTCTGCGTTCTTCTCCGTGCGTCCTTCTCTGTGTTTGAGCAGCGCGCTGAAAGTGTCGAGCTGTGACAGTTGTTAGTTCGCACTCGCCTTGTTTGTTCTCTTTTCCTGCGTCCTTTCTGCTGGAGTAGCATGCAGCAAGTTTCTAGCTGCTTGCCGTTCTTCCTCTGACATTCTAATGTCTTCCTATCACATTCATTGCTTCGCCCTTGAGGCGAAACTGGGATTTTTTTTGGCATTCATCGCGTCAACGCTGCCCATGTAGGCTTTTCTTAACGCTCTCGCATTTAAATTACCAATATCTGTTCTAGTTGTTCTTGGGTAGATATAAACTGTCAATCACCTGTGGCGCATACCCGCACACCGCGGCATGTGGGTATTTGGGTGTGTGCCACGCGTGTCTGGAGGAAAGGGTTGGACGACGTACGTGAAAAAATGTTCGCGTTATTCTAGCCATGACCAGACAGCTATATTCTTCAAACCCTCTTACTCTGCCACGTCAACTTCTGTCTACACCAAGTTAAGGAGGTGATCACGAGAGCACCCAGACGTAGGCGGATAGATAGATAGATAGATAGATAGATAGATAGATAGATAGATAGATAGATAGATAGATAGATAGATAGATAGATAGATAGATAGATAGATAGATAGATAGATAGATAGATAGATAGATAGATAGATAGATAGATAGATAGATAGATAGATAGATAGATAGATAGATAGATAGATAGATAGATAGATAGATAGATAGATAGATAGATAGATAGATAGATAGATAGATAGATAGATAGATAGATAGATAGATAGATAGATAGATAGATAGATAGATAGATAGATAGATGCTCAAAGTGGCCTTTTTTTCGCTAAGTGCTTCGAATTTTAAAAATACATGCGTAAATAACCTGCGCGCTGCACTTCTGGCCCACGCAGATCGAATTGGAACTGCTTTAAAGCATCGTACGCTGAATTCAAAAATTATAAGCCGTGTGCTCACTGCTTCGTTGCCAAGGCCGCTTTAACATACAGTGCCACTAGTGGTACAGTCTTCGTTCATACCAAGTAATAAGAATATATCTGGGGTTTTACGTCCTAAAACCGCGATTCCCGTAGAACGTCGACGCCTAAGATGAGGTCTCGGGAGCATTCAGGCAGTATAAGGCAACTGCAGGGAAAAGTGCGTCCCCGAATGCCTACTCTGGTAGTGCACATCCCGAGAGGGGCGACTACGTGTCCGCCGGCTGTACAGATTTGTCTTCCGTATCACGGCGTAGCAACTTTCTTCAGAAGCGTCGCGAGTTTTCTGCTCATGATGGAATACTCAGCCACTGTATATACTAGAGCACTGGCATCGAGTTCAAGTGCTGTCGTCGTTGAATCGCTGCTGATCCGTACTCGCGTCGATGGGAGGCTTTCCTCACGTAGATTGTCAGCAGCCTCGCCCCCGAAGGTCACTGTCTTTCGTTTTCCCGTCTAGGGCTTCGCGAACGCGCTGGCGCCGCCACTGGGTAGTTCCGGAAATTTGGAGACGATCGTCTTTTTGACGGTCATCGCGACTGCCGCCGCAATGGCAGTAGCATGCGCTGCTGGGACAGGTATTCCTCGATCGCTCTCGGTCTTACACCAAATCTTGGCCATGGCGAGTCGACGGCGAAACCCTGGAGTCCAAGGCGGCGATATGGGCATTCGCTGTATACATGTCCGGCTTCACCACAGTGATAGCACAGCGGCCGCCTGTCCGGTGTGCGCCATACGTCCGATTTCCTAGGGAGCGGCTGCCGATCCTGGAAATGCTGGATCGGTTGCACTGATGGAAGTGTATCGTGCGGCCTACGGTGTAGAAAGCGCGGGGGAGTAGGAATGTAACGGCTCACAGCCTCGGCGTATGATGCACGTCGGGACTCCGTCGACACGGGCGAGGTAACATCGCTGGAAAGCAGGACTTGCAGAGTCTGCTGTACTTCGCTCTTGATGAGGCTGGAGATGGATCCTGCAGCAGTAGGTTGAGGCGGGAACTCCCACATTCTAGAAGTCAGCGACACGTTCAAAGTGAGCCAACCATTCCTCGACCAACCATTCCTCCTTTGCAACTCGTCGCGTACCACTGACCTGATGAGGTCGCAGAGAGCTTCGATATCGATGTTACTGCCGGCAGTTCCAATCTGGCCTATCGGTGAAGAGACATTGACCTGGTGGTCGTACACAACCGACCGCTGCTGCAACACTTGTTTCCATGGCTGTGGCTTCGGTTAAAAACTCCCACAGTCTTCGGCGGACTTCGAACGAGGCCAGCGAAGAGCTGCTCCTTAACTCCTCGCATTTAGTGACACAGCTTCGTATCTTCTGCCGTATCCTGGTCAGCGCGACAGAAGAGGCTCGTCATGTCCTCAACGTACATACATCACGCTTTCGTTCGGCATTTGAATGCGCGATTCAATGACCCGTTCCGCTTGTTCACGACGATCGCGATTGGCGTAACTTGCCAGCAGCTGCCGGCAAAACACACTTTTTTTTTATTTACGACAGAGACTTGCCCTTAAGGCATAATATTTGTTGGGTATATTTGTGTTAAATGTGCGCCGTTAGGCCGGTGTTGTGTATGAAGTGAAGAAGTGTCTTGTGGAATGTGTTGTCATGTATCCATCGGTCATAACTGTTTGTGTCACTGTAGCGAAGACCAGCTTGCAGGAGATGACGGGAGCGTACCGACTGTAATCCTTGGCATGTCCATATAAGGTGGTATGCATCTGCTTGCATCACCGGAACAGAACAGTACGGGCATGTATCACCAACTGGTAAATGCGACCAGTTCCATGTTGAGAGAACAGCTGGTGTAAGGGCCACCCCTGCCCGAAGCCTCCTAAGCACGACTTGCTCCGCCCTAGTAAGGTGAAGGGGGAGAGAGCAGACACACGGTGGGATAAGAGCGCGTGTATCCTGCCGGAGAACATTTTTACGGGCACGGAGTGTATTTAGGGGTTGAGGTGGAAGGGGAATAGATGGGAGGTCTGTATTAGGAGGGCAGTGTGCCTGTTGGTCAGCAGCAATATTGTGAGGGTTCGCAGCATGGCCTTGAATACAGTGTACCCTTATGCAAGTGCCTGTATTACGGTTCATCTTATGTATCGCCTAGCAGATTTCCCTCAGCTTGTGAACTTTCTTGAGTTCCTGGACAGCAGCTAAAGAATCGGTGAATACGTCAAGTTGCCTAATTGTAGACAGCTTAGAGGTGACATCCCGCACTGCGTCATGAATGGCTTGAAGTTCCATTACAAGAGGACTGGCTTCCGTAGATAGATAACGCTGGTGACCACTGATGAAATTGTGCGTGGTACTAAGGAATGATGTCCTTCCGCCGTCTTGTAGGATGGCAGCATCTGTATAGACTTTGCAGACGTTAGCGCATGGCGCTTCGATGACAGATCGTTCGTCAATAATACCTGATGTAGCGCTGCGCCGTAACTTGGTTGTCTTATTAGATGTGATGGTGGTGAATTACCAGGGAGGCATTGTATCGGACTGATGGTCAATGGGAGACCCGCGTTGAAAGTGGGCATGCAGCGCACCAACAACCTGAACAAGTTGCTTTATTATTTCACGCGCTTTTTCCCTTTGCGAAATTAGCTCTGCAATTGTGTTAAGCTGGGCGTGCTCCTGTAAAGTTGGTATCGGGGTGATGCGGGGTAACGCTGTTATTGTGCGCATGGCATCACGGTTAATAGTCTCCAGTGCCAGCTGTGCCAAAGTTAAACGTTGAAATTGCGCCTGATATACAATTCTTGGATGTAGAACTGTGCGCACGAACCGTCGAGCTACATCAGCACGAGCTCCAGCTGCTTTTGATGCAATGCGGCGAATGAGATGAAGCGTTTTTGTGGAACTCTGCCTGACTTTGCGGAGCCAGTGCGCACCACTGCCGGACCGATGAATGTCAAGACCCAGTATGCGGATCTCCGAAGCCTCAGGAATTGTTGCTGTACCAAGTGTAAATCTAAAGGGGCACTGCGTGATCTTTCTGCGTCCTGCCTTGTTAGCCACTACAACATAGCTTGATTTTGGGGCGGAAATGTCTAACCCTGCGTTCCGAGTGTAGTTCTCGAGTACATCAAGGGCTTGCTGAAGCTGTTGAGCTTGTCTTGAGACGTCTTTATGCACAGACCACAAAGTCACATCATCAGCGTATATTAAAACTTCACGTCTGGAATCCGGTGTAGTTGCCAAGCTAGAGGTATTAGTGCAACGTTGAACAGAAGAGGAGCCAAAACGGAACCTTGTGGGACACCTCTGTTGGACGTGAAGCAACCTTCTGGCTTTCCATCTGCTCTTATAGCAAATGTGCGGTTGTGAAGGAAAGAGTAAATAAATCTTACGACCCGCGGCGGAAGTCCCAGGTCGATGAGGTTGGAAATAATGACTTCATGGTCTATATTGTCATACGCTTTCGTTATGTCGGTTGCTACAACCGCGCGTACTGCGTGGCTGTGTGGTGAAACCTGTAAAATGTCGTCCGACAAGATAGAAAGCCATTCTTCAGTTCCCAAATGAGAACGGAATCCAATTTGAGCAGGATGGTATTTATTCTCTCGTTCAAGCCACCAGGAAACACGTGTGGCCAGCATCTTTTCAACGAGCTTGCAGACGGTCGCAGTCAGTGAAATTGGGCGTAAAGCTTGCAGGCTATTTGGAGACTTTCCTGGTTTTGGAATCGGGACAACAACTCAATGTTTCCAGTCAGAGGGGACGTCCCCAGTCTCCCATACTTTATTAATAGCCTGCAGAAGTGCGCCAAGAGCTTCACCTTCCATGTTCTTGAAAACTTCGTAAGGAATACCGTCTGGACCAGGTGTTGTTCCTTTGTGCGAAGTTTCAATCGCCGCTGTTAGTTCGGCCATGCTGAAAGGACTGGATATATCCGATGTGGCACTATGGTCAGACTCGTCGATTTCGGAGCAGTTTATAGATGGTGCGCTGTCATACTTCGGGAAAAATGCTCTTGCAGCCTGTTCTGCAAATTCTTGTGGCGTACTTTGCATCGCTAACCTAACGCTTGCTGCAGGGTCAGGTTGCTTGGGACCACGTTCCATCGACCGGAACGTACGCCAAAGTGCTCTGTTTCCCATGCCAGATCCAAGTTTCTCACACCACTCATGCCACCGTCGTCGCGAAAGCTGCTTTTCGTGCCGACGCGCCTTTGCTGCTATATGGTTAGCACGAGCACGGCTACCTGGTACATCTGGATTCTTCGACGCATACACTTCTGCCTGACGTCGCTTTGCCCAAAGTTGCAAAAGAGTGAGGTCCGGTTGAGGTTGACCTTCGTCAACGGTGGTCATGATTGTGTTACTGCGGAGCAGTTCTTGTAAAGCGGGAAGAATTTCCGATGGCTCTGTGGGTACTTTATCAATCGATGATTCCCGAAATTTATCCCAATGCGTGATTGATACTCGTCGTCGAATTTTCTTTATGCACCTTCTTTGTAAACCAATTATGATTGGCATATGATCACTGCCCCATGTATCCGGCTCCACCCGCCACTGCGGCGTCCCAGGACCCAACCACCACGTGAGATCTGGAGCGTGCGTTCTAGATACTGTGCGTACAGAACAGGTAGACACAGCGTGATGGTTCAACAGTGTAAATGTGGCATCAGTCATTATGTTTTTTACTTGGCATCCTCTTCGGGAGTTGTACTTGTATCCCAAATCTGTATGTGGAGCATTGAAATCTCCACTTACGAGAATAGGAATGCCCGGGTACGTGGAACGTAGATGTGCTATCCATCCCAAGTTCAAACGTGTGCGCTGTGGTCTGGCATAGAAAGACACTAGAATGACAGGAGTCTTCAATGGTCGTGTCAGGACACCGACAACTTCTTGATTGTCACCACACCATGGTTCCATGTTAATCACTGTATGAGGAATATGCGATGACACATATACTGCGGCTTTTCCCGGACCTGAAGCCATTGTCGTTGCACGTCTATCTCTAATGGACGGGTAATGATACCCATTAAAGTTATGTAGGGAGCATAGCTTATTATGCTCTTGAATAAGCAGTGTCCATACATGTAGCTTGTTGTATTGAAGCCTGGTTTTAATTTCTCCTAACTTGGAGCTTAAGCAAAACACACTCCACGTCGAGAAGGATTCACGGTTCTCGTACCAGGTAGGAACGCCATTGTCGAGGCTGAAGTACACGTTCCTCAGCTTGTTGGCGTTGGTCCATCCGTTGAAGTCAGCGACGCGTTCAAAGTGAGCCAACCATTCCTCGACGTCGTCTACGACGGAGTCATGGAACACTCTCGGCACTCGTGGCTTCTGCAGCGTCAAATTAGCAGTTGGACTGCCTTCCATACCTTTTTCAGGTGGTGCATTTGACGTCATCTAGGGTAGAGCTTCACGCTCGGGAGGCAATCCTCGGATTCTTTGGCAGGCCCGGTGGACAGGTGTTGTCACTGCATGTACAGGGTTACCAGGAGGCGTTGGGACCATGCGTGTGGAGTACCCGACACCTCCACCAGTTGTCAAGTGCGAGGTCCCCGGGCAAGAAATACCACGCAGGCAGAAAGACTGACGCAGGTCTAACAATATGGCCAAGCCAAAACAAAGAAAAACTGAGCGACAGCTGTCCCAAGCGACTTGTTCGTTTGTTTTCGCTAGGTGCGGGCTCGTGCTCGCCTTAGTTCATGACCACGTGGCAGTATGATTATGAGACGCCGTAGTGCAGAGCTCCGGAAATTTCGACCATCTGGTATTCTTCAACGTGGACTGACATCGCAGAGACCACGGGCCTCTAGCAATTGGCCTCCATAGAAATGCGTCCGCCACAGCCGGGATTGAACCCGTGACGTTCGGGTCAGCAGCCGAGCACCGTAATCACTGCTCGACCGCGGCGGCCTTCATATCACGTAAAGCGCATGATAATTTACGAGAGACAAAAAACATGTCGCGTCGTTTTAAAACGAGCAGGGCAACATATTATTTGGCGACCTTCTTTCTACTATTAAGAATCTTAGCCGTCGCCGGCGCCCCGACTCCGTGAAAATCGAGGATCTGACAGCACACAGAAATGAAGGTAAACGATGCTTGTCACGAAGGAAAGCGTACTGTACTCACGAATTAAAACGTGACGTCGTTAGCATAGCGACGGCTACGAGCGACTGCTCGTGATAACCACGTCCTGTCGCTGCATATCTGGCAGTTCAAGATGATGTTGGCTCTGATGTAAGTCTCCGAGTGAAAATTAAGCCACTATGACACGACGCTGGAAACGAACGATCCGTGCTATATTTTTTTTTTTCGTTTCAATGCATGAGTCCAAGTCTGTTATACTTCATCGATAAACTTTATCGCTAATTTAGTTCTCGCTTTCGCAGTGCAGCGTCGCAAGACAAATGGACGTTTGCTTATTTCCCTGAATTTCTTTTCGTTCTTTCGAATTCAATCCGTGCCACTTCTTTTAATATTGGAGGCGGAACTGCTCCAGAAAGACAACTCTGTTTTCCCTGTAAGAATCAGTCTTGATTTGTCCCCATAAGCTTGAACTGCCCACCCAAAATTGAGACTTCGTAAGACATGCCCTCAACACGGAGACAACCAATATCACAACATATTATTATAATATCAGGGTAAAAATGTGGCAAGTATTACACAATTAGACGTAGGTCGCCACAGGAAGCCTGTATGATACACCGTATCTAATGCAGAAAACGACATCTACTGATCCAGTTACAGGAGTTGTGCTAAAAATAATAAAGGATCTATCGACACTTGGGAATACATTTCCCATACGCCTCCAATAACTGGAAAACTATACCATCAGGCAAAATGATTCTCAAAGTAAAATTATTCTCAGAAGACAGAAACATGAACTTCAAAGCTATGAAAAAAAAAACAGAAACGAAATGATTGCGTTGCGCAGTGAAGACACTTTACTCGGATATATAAAGCAGACAAACTCCATAAATTGTCGTATTTGTAGAGACGTGGGCATCAGAACATAATGCACCATAAAGATGAAAGGAACGGGGCGGAGTAACATAGGAAGTTGCCTATCCGCCAGCCTTCTCTGGTTATCACTGTTCACACACTTCTCCCGAATACATCAATTTGATAAGCACCGACGTGCGTTTCTTATGCCTTTCTGCCGTGAACAGCGTAATAATACCGCTTAACCTTAGTACTAGCACGTCGTATTAGTTCGCATTTAGATGTCCTCAGCTATAGTTTACTGAATTATCAGGTAGCGGGCATCACCACAACTCGCAAAACACAAGACGGATACGGTAACGCTAATGACTGTCTGAAATGAACGTGCCATCAGGCTGCTGCTGCCGCAGCTTTGTGCATCATGAATCTGACCGCCGTAATAAATGTAACTGCAGCTAAATCAACAGTGATATCTAACTTTACTGTTGAATTGTGGTGCTGGGAATATTTAGTGCTCGAATGTACTCGTTAGTTAAACTTATTTACTCCGGGCCTTAACAGAATGTTTGTGACTGCCCACTAAGGCAAGCGCCACCGTCAGAGTTCGTCACCAAATGCTCTCCATTATTACCCCGCAGAAATATCTCAAGTGCACCCGGTGACACGACGCCCAAAGAAGAAGATTGCGTGGGTCAAGTAAGCCACAATATTTTGGTCACTGCAATCGTTCGAACATGTAAAGCCATTCATGCGTGGTCTCCACCTGTGGTCTAAACTGTAGCTATCGGCATTGAATGTATCGTTTGATATGTCAGCTGACCTTATTGAAGACCAGGGTTTTAGTAATTGCATTTTAGTAGATATCAGGACACTTCACCATTCCCAGGTAGCACTATTGCAAGGTAGCGAATCAGGCGTACAGTGATGTAGAAACAACTGATCTTCCTCTTTCACGCAGTGAACTCTCTCTTTTCCTTAAAGATACCACGTCGCTTCAGCAAATGCAACTGGTTTAATCAATAATCTGAAAAGTTGAAGGTATTCTTTATAGACCTATTAGAACGCCGTCAATTTTGTTAAGTCTAAGGGAAAACAGCAAATCTGCAAGTTTAAGGAACCGCTTGCAGCTTAGTATACAATCAACGCGAGACTTCCTATACATTTTAAGCAAGAGTTCTGTCTAGCCAAGTACATGAGTCTCTTTCAAAAGACACCTGAACGCCCTTCGAAGATCGATAAACTCTCGTCCGAGAGTCGTGGGAACTAAAAGAGACTTAAGGTGTCTCTTTAAAGAGAGTCATATATCTGGTGAGTCGGGACTCACTAAAGAGAGTAGTAATAGAAACTCTTTTTTTTTTTCTGAGAGCGTACTGCGCGTAAAACGTGGCTCTATTTCACAGTGTTCGTGTGGCCACCCAGACGAAAATGTGCATAATCACCTCCTCGGGTGCACAAAATATGATTCAGCCGAAGTGTATAGCGGGAAAATTTGTTATATTAAGATAGAAGACCATTCACACTAAAGAAAATACTTGGTACATGGCCATCGGCGGGCCTTCAGAAAAGAGCATTTGACGCTCTGAAAAAGTTTTTCGCAAGCACAAATGTGTCATGCAAATAGCATATTGCATATAAGTATTAAGTTTATATGTTCATAAACCTGCATATATATATTTTGCTTTATGAAAACTCGATTGTTGTGATCGTGTGTTTTACGTTATGCGTAATTTCCTGTTGTCTGTTTTGCTGAGTATTATAAGGCATACTAGATATTCCAGTTTATATATTCACACGTGTACTTGTTTTCTTTACGAAAACTTGTGATTCATGTACTGTTGTACCCTGTTTACACGTCCCTTCTTCTATTGAGTGCCACATTTTGTGACGTTTCCCTGTCTTTTTCGCATTTTTTTGCTGTCTTTCTCAGTCACAAAGAGTAGCTGGTTGCCGTACTAATTCTGCCAATCTCTCTCATTCATCGCACATCAATAAGAAAAATCTTCTAGCAAACTGTGCGGCAGACGGGACACAAAGAAGGAACGAAAGAGACAGCAAGGAGAAGAACGTGGTAACGAACATTTCAGGACGTGGTGCAAGATGAGCGACCAGACAGGGGAATTCATGTCTGCGCTCGTCTGTCTCTTTCGTTCATTCTTTGTGTCCCGTCTGCCGCGCAGTTTGCTAGAAGATGAAACCTTACCAACTCGCCCAGCTTTCGACGCTTGTTACAAATAAGAAAAAAATATCCTATATGAAAGAATAATTAAGTTTGAGTGATTTCTAATGTCCGTTTTACCTTGAATACCTGTTTTACCCATCTACCTTCCCGTTTTACCTCGAAGAAGCTTGTAAGTTGTAGCAGTTTAATAACACAGATTTAATCTCAAATATCAGCAAAGCCGAGGATCTCCTTTGATCTGCTAGTGAGAGAAAAATTATGAAATGTTCAAACCGAAAGCTCACGTAGGAATTCACCTCAACAAAGCGTGTTTTTCTCTCGTACGCTTGCAGCCATGCACCTACAACCGCCGGGCGTGCCGGCCACCCTGCATATGTTCAACATACATTATAAACGGACAAGTGCGGGGGATATGCGTCCTTAATGGTACCCAAGCAGATTGACCTACCACATCACATTCCCGGATGTAGGGAAACCCCAGGCAATAAAGATTTCTAGACCTTTTAGGGAAAAGTTCATGTGACTCCTTTAAACTTTAGCGGTGGCCGAGAGTCCGAGCATTCGCCTTCAATGTCAAGGAAAGTGCTGCATTTGTGTCGTTTGACCTTCTAGAAAATACCATCTCTTATTTGTATTTTTATGCACAAAAATATTTCCTGACATCGTTCATTCACTGGACCTTCCTCTAAAGACCAAGCAGAAATAATCCTAAGTGGAAGTAAACATTTCGTCGCATAGTGCGTACTTGAATGGAATGTTAATGTACTCCCGGGAGCCGTAGGAGTGGGAGCACGCGAGCGCGCGGCAAATAGCCTCAAATCCGGCGCAGGGTGACTTGCGGCGCCCCCTGTCGGAAGGAAAGTCGAAAGGGCGCCGCGGTCCCGCTGAATATGGGCATGCCCGCCTCGCTATTGCTGCTTTAAAAAAAAATGCAGCATAAGTTCGCACTAAGTTGCGCAAAGCTTTTCACAGCTAAGCTGGTTGATCCTCAGCTCGTCGCGCTACAGCACGGGAATCCCAACGCCAGCAGCGATTGGATAGAGCGTGCTTGGCCGAAGAAGCGGCAGCCAAGAGGCGGATCCGGGCAGATCCGGAATACGCGCAAACATGTTTAAAAATCGCTGTCCCTGAGCCGCGGTGTAAGAAACTGTGGCGGTTGCTATGGCGGCGGCTGCTCCTCGGTGCGGCGGCCACTTGACTCTTTTTTGCAACGGCGCAGCAGGGGTGTTTTGTTGCCAACTTTACCAGCTTCGCCGTCAAAACTGCAGCTGAGTGCGTATCACGTGCCGCTCGCGAGTATAAGGCGAGTACACCGAGGAGAGCGCGGCAGTGTGCTGTCTGCGGTAGAGAAGAAGATTCATCAGGCTCAGAAATCACAACAATAGCAAATGTAAATGCTAAAATTATGGCAGCTGGGGCCAAGCCTGAAGGCTGAGCTCAGCTGGGTGGCCTTCCTTGGTTTTCTTTCCTTTTTCTTTGCTTTCTTTCTATTTCTCTCCGTTTTCTTGTTTTTCTGTTTTGTATCTGTTTCTTTGTATTTCTTTCTCGCTCTCTCTGTTTCCTTTTCTTTCTCACTTTTTCTATGATTATTTTGCTTTTTTCCCTTTCTTTCTCTCTCTCTCTCTCTTTGCTTCTTTCTGTGTTGCTTTCTGTTTTTTCTGTCTTCTTTTTCGTGCCTCTTTCTTTCATATCTTTCTCTCTCTTTCTATATTTTTTGTATCTTTCTCTCTCTCTCTCTTTCTTCGTTTCTCTTCATTTTTCTCTTTCTTTCTCCTTGTCTCGCTCTGTGTTTTTCTATCTCTTTTTCCTGTCTGTTTCATTCTATCGCTTTCTGTATCTCTATATTTTAAGCCTTTATTCCCTTTATTTCTCTCTATTTTCTCTTTCTTGCTGTCGCTTTCTTTCTATCTCTTTCTTTCTATGTCTTTCTTTCTTACTCTATCTTTTTTCACGCGTTCGTCTTCGTTTGACACTTGCACCTGCTGTACACGGTAGTGGGGCTTGCCCAATTCCTGTGGCGCATACCCACATGAGCAGTTTTGCACGACGGAACACACCTTACGGATAGCTTAGACAGCTTCACTGAAAAGAGAATGAAGATAGCGCGTGCCGGTTCATGGGTGTATCGCAGAAAGGACGGCCCACGCGCGGCAGGCACAACGGGCAGAGCCGCCCGGTCCCCGTGCTGGTCACGCAGCGTTCGACGACCCGATTTGCCCTCCTGCCTGGACTGGGCCTCTACACCAGCGGTGTCTTTGTGCATCCTCCCGAGTGCTGCGGCAAGAACGGGGGGTGCTGAATTAGGCACAGCAGCCTAATGTCTGTCTCTTCTCCCGGCCATGCAAATGCTGCCTGGCCGCCCTCTCTTGCTCCTAATGACTTACTGTGGCATGGCGCCTCGCCTACTGTAACACGCACGCGCCGCGTAGTGTAAACGACGGACAGCCCAGCGCGCCCTCCCGGTGTGCGGATCGGATTACACCCCGAGAGCAGGCGCGTCCGGGCGCCTCTGAAATAAACGCTTTTTGTTACCAGCAAGTCGTGTGGAGAGTCGCTTTCTTTCGTGCTCCTCGAGCCCACGACATGGTGTCAGAAGTGAGATCCTTCTGCCGTCTCTTCTAGCCTCTGCTCTCGTAGTCCTCAACGGTCTCGAACGACCAGGATGACGGACTCGGCTACGGCAGCTACGAACACTACGACAGGCTTCTCTTTAAAGCCTCCTCAGCCATTTACGTTTGATCAAGCCTCCGAGTGGCCTGCATGGATCCTCGAGTTCGACGACTACCGCTTTGCATTGGGTCTCGTCCATCAAGAGCGTGAAATGCAGGTGCGAACTCTGCTCTACGTAATGGGTCGCCAAGCGAGACAAATTTTCAGCACGTTCTCGCTCTCCACGGAAGACGCAAACACCTTGACCTTGTCAAGGCGAAGTTTGACTCGCACTTCGTCCAAGCGAGAAAAGTCGTGTACGAGTAGGCGTGCTTCAATCGACGGGAACAAGAGCCCTCCGAGACCGTCGACCAATACGTCACCGCCCTATACAATATGGCAGACAGGTGCGACTACGGTGACATGCGAGATCGCCTCATCCGCGACCGCTCCGTACATGGACTCCGCGACAAGAAGCTCTGCGAAGCCTTACAGATGGACGCTAACCTCACACTCGCCATGGCGCTTGCTAATGCACGCCAAATGGAGTCCGTGCACAAGCAGCAGCAGCAGAAGCAGCAGCTTCTTCAAGCCTCCGGGGAACCGTCCTTTTTCAAGTCAGACTACACCGGTCTCGACGCCGTCTCCCACAATCATCGCGGCAAAGGCAAGAACCTACCGCGACCGCATAACAATGCCACGAAGTCAAATATTCACTCGTGCGGCTACTGCGGTGGAGCGCCTCATTCTCGTTCTCTGTGCCCAGCAAAGACTGAGAAGTGCTCAAAGTGCAACACAAGGGGACATTTCGCTCGGGTTTGCACAAAAGTTCCGTCAAGAGACATCTCAACACTCGAGCAAGGAACCTCAGCGATGTTTCTTGGGGCCGTAAACCAACCAGCTGACGCTCAGCACGACTCAAGGCTTGTCGAAGTCGACCTGAACGGCTACCCACTGATCGCAAAGATCGACACCGATGCTCAAGTTCCTGTTGTCCCGGATACGTTTGCTGGAATTCCTGAACATCTCCAGCCAGCAAGCGAAACCCTCTCAGGACCGAGCGGCAGGGCACTTCGGGTCGTCGAAAAATTTGACGCAACGATCACGTGGAGGTCGCGAAGGTCGAACCAGGTCGTCTACGTTGTGCAGCAGCTGAAACATCCACTCCATGGATTACCTGCCATCGAAAGCTTGGGACTCTTCAAGTTTCTGTGTGCCACGGACCGCGTTGAGGAACGATATTCCGAACTTTTCAACGCTCTGGATCTGCTGCCGGGCACGTACACAATTCGCCTCAATCCAGCGGCTGTGCCGTATTCTGTGACCGTGGCAAGGCGCATTCCTGTGCCCCTACGGAAAGCAGTCGAGCACTAGATCATCAGCATGCAACAAGAAGGAGTGATCCGCCCTGTAGAAGGCCCTATGGACCGGTGCGCCGGAATTGTTCCGGTAGTGAAACCCTCAGGAGGTGTCCGAATATGCGTGGACTTCACCCGGCTCAACTCTTTGGTCCTCAGGGAAAGATTTACCCTCCCGTCAGTGGAACAGACGCTCGCTTTGTTAGGTGAGGCAGGTGTTCTCTCAAGACTAGATGCAAATTCGGGCTTTCACCAAATCCTTCTTTTCCCGGCATGCCAAGATCTGACAACATTCATTACGCGAGTTCGACGCTTTTGTTTCACGGGACTTCCATTCGGCATAACGTTAGCACCGGAGTATTTCCAAAACGCATGTCCGCAATCCTGAGCGGACTAACAGGGGTCGTCAACCTCATGGACGACATTCTCGTCTTTCGCCGCGATCAAGCCGAGCACGACGGAAACCGTGATACGACTATCAAGAAGATTGCTTCCTCTGGAATCACCCTCAACCGCTCTCAAGCGGGAAGGAGGTGACCTTCCTTGGCTGTGTCATCAGTAGTCAAGGCATACGTCCCGACCCTAAAAAAGTCGAGGCTATCAAGTGTCTCCCGCCGCCTACAGACGTCGCCGGAGTCCGCCGGATCTTAGGGATGGTGAACCATCTGGCAAGGTTCCTGCCAAATTTGGCCGAAAGGACAGCCGCTCTCCGCGTTCTCCTCAAGAAAACGTCGGAGTGGACATGAGACCCCGCTCAGCAAAGACTTCCAAAAGATCAAGGACCTCATCTGTTCGGACCAGTGCTTGGCAAAATAACATCCGGAATATTCTACTACACTCTCAGCAGACGCATCAGCCTACGGATTGGGCGCAGTACTGCTACAAGTGCAACCAGATGGGAACAACCGCCCAGTCGCCTTCGCCCCAGATCTCTAACGCCCGCCGAACCGCGGTATGCTCAGATAGAATTGGAAGCATTGGCTCTAACCTGGGGAGCCGAACGGTTCGAAGAATACCTGCGTGGTATCGCGGCAACCTTTCAAGCAGATCATCAACCTTTGTTCACCCTCCTGGGAAAAGTCTCTCGATCTGCTGCCACCACGAATTCAACGCTTCCACATGCCCCTCATGCGCTTCAGCTACGTCATGCAGTACGTCCCAGGAAAAAGTATTGCTACTGCGGACACTCTCACGAGAGCACCATGTGCAAGCAGTTCGACAGCGGGAACTCTCACTTGTGATGAAGTGAGCGCCTACGTAGAGGGTGCACTCATGGGTCTGCAAACTTCCGCCTTCGATCCAGTGAAGAAAGCTCAAAAGGAAGACGAGGTCTGCCAGCGTCTTCTGTGCTTTTGCCTCCACGGATGGCCGGAAAAACGCAGCGTCCCAGCCCCCTCCCTCCGCTTTGGCAGTACCGAACAATTCTGTCTGAAAACGATGGCTACCTGCTGTACGGAACGCGCCTGGTGATTCCTCGTTCCCTGAGAAGCAAAATTCTCGCTCGCCTACATGAGGGGCACCAAGGCATCGCACGCTGCAGAGCAAGGGCAAAGTACTCTGTGTGGTGGCCAGGAATGTCATCGGAACTCCAGCGAATGGTTTCTAACTGTGAAACTTGCGCTATAAACCGACCGCAAAGAGCCGAGCAGCTTCTGCCGACAGTTACACAAGAGCTCCCATGCCAGATGGTGGGGATCGACTTATTCCATCTTCGGAGAAAGAACTACCTGATATGTGTGGACTATCGCTCACGGTACCCGGAGATTGCACTCCTGGCTTCCACCTCCGCAGATGCCGTCATTAACCACCTCAAAGGTATTTTCGCTCGTCATGGCATCCCTGTGACAGTGGTATCCGACAACGGCCCGCAGTCTCGAGCTCGGCATTCGCAGAATTCGCTAAAGCATACGGCTTCAGCCACACCACGAGCAGCCCTCTTCATCCGCAGGCCAACGGGGAAGCGGAACGCGCCTTTCAAACAGTGAAACATCTGCTCCAGAAAGCAGACGATCCGTACCTCGCCCTACTGGCCTATAGAGACACGCCGGGGCCGACAGGCTTCAGCCCGTCTAAATTGCTCATGGGACGCGATCTACGCTCTCGAGTTCCTGCACTTCCCGCCTTCTCGTTCCCGGAAACGTCGAACAACAAACAAGTAACGAAAAGGGACCTCGAAGCAAAACAACGCCAGAGGCGAAACTTCAACCGTCGTCATGGGGCTAAAGACCTACCAGCTCTCTCTCCAAACACCCGTGTCTGGGTGCGAGACCTCAAATGAGAGGGGGAGATAACTCAACAAGAAGACACTCCCCGCTCCTACTAGGTCCAAACAGAGCACGGACACGTCCGCCGCAACAGAAAGATGCTCGTCTCATTGCCGGCCTTACAGAAGAAGGCGCAACCGCTTCCCTCCTCATTAGTCTTCGACACTGACGACGAAGATTTCGAGCCGTTGACAGTCGCGGAACCGCTAGCTGCCCTCTACAATGGAGCTTCGTCCCAGCGAGGTAACCCGCTGCGAACCGACAGCAATAATTCACTGCCCAAGCCAGTCAACGATGCTGCAGCAGAGACATCGAGGGTTCCAGCAACCACCAACCGTTCCGGCCGCAGAGCCTTTGTGTCTGAACGTTACGGTGTAGTCACTTAAGAGAGGGAGATGTGGCATGGCGCCTCGCCTACTGTAACACGCACGCGCCGCGTAGTGTAAACGACGGACAGCCCAGCGTGCCCTCCCGGTGCGCGGATCGGATTACACCCCGACAGCAAGCGCGTCCGGGTGCCTCTGAAATAAACGCTTTTTGTTACCAGCAAGCCGTGTGGAGAGCCGCATTCTTTCGTGCTCCTCGAGCTCACGACACTTACCTATTGACGTCTTTTTGCGCAGCAGTCTCAGAACCGTTCCGGTGGCCTTGGTACGAACGAACAGGGATTCCATTCGTATGAAAACCCAAAAAGCATCCAGGAAGAACTCCGGAAGGCGACTGAAGACTTCCAATTGATCACCGAAGTGCGGCAGTTCGGTCGTGGAGGTATTTCGTGCTGTTCACCGGACCAGGGGTGTTATGTAGGATGACCCGAGCTTCTCGGGAACACGAGTTTCCTCCGAGCTCGCACTACAGCAGTCGTGGTAGGAAGACAGTGCGAAGCGCGCGATAGCAGCGTTGATAAAAACGGCTACAACAACCAGCATGGCGTCACAAACGCATGCGCGACATTTGCGGCGATTTTCAAAGGAACACCGCGTACGCACGCGTTAGCGCCGCCACTCAGTCAACATTTCAACAGTGCAGCGATGTCAGCGTGACTGTCGCGCTATCGTTTTGCCCACTGAACATCGCGCCTCCCACAGGCGTGTTCGTGTGCGTTTGTCCTCTTTCGGGCAACTTCTTTCAATCCACCGGCAGCATGGAAATTTCCACTCTCGAAGGCAACAAGGGGGCACACGCAACACTGTCGTGCAGCTCGTTTCGCTACTCTCGAACATTACACATAAATAAATGGACAGGTTACTGCTACTTACATTACACGTGCTAAGATTTTCCTGCGGTAACGAATCGGTAGAAACAATGTCTCCGCAAACAGGTAAATATTAAGATTTCTCGTAACAAGTGCCACCAGGGGCGCTTGCGTCATTGCTGTGAGCGGTACGTCGTGAGCGCGGTGAAACTGAATGCGAGACATTGTAGCCACGTGATGATATAACGTTTAGTTCTTCGTGCGTGTGTGCACAGACTGTGCGATTAAGCTCATAGATGAATCGTGCCGCTCGCTGGCGCTGTGGCGTGAGCAATGCTCCTCGGCAAGAGAAAACGCGGTGGGCGGACCCGATCTTCGCCGCGGGCGTCTGTCAATCAAACAGATTGACACGCAATCTCGGGTACAAACTCGTTGATTCTCAAAAAAGCCCCAGTTCAACTCGTGACTGTCATAGTGGCGATGTGCCTGTCAAGTGTTTCATGCGGTGGACGCTAAGCAGCAGCTTCTTTGCATATAAAATAATTTGGTCAGCTTGCACTACTTGTGCAAGGCTGGAGCCATCGGATGAGCTTGTGATCACCTAGCTGCTTCCAGCGTTTCACGTGGCTTGTCTACTCAGCCTGATCGGTCTGCTTCGGAGTGAACACCACGCCAGTTCGGCCTCAATATTGATGGCGTTAATTACCTAAATCTTAATGAACATGATATTGAATATTTCTGTCTTTATTGGTAAATGTCGATTTAACTCGACATTAAGTACTCAGGTCTAGTTAGAAAGGCTTTAGTTAGCACGGAGCTAATTAGCATAAGCCTAATTATCACGACCAAATTAACGTGGCCTTAGTGAGCACACTGCTTAGTAAATTCGTTTTTATAAGCGCACCACTAAAAAGCGTTGGGCTAATTAGCGTGATCTTAATTAGCTTGGTCCTAGCTTCACACAGCTTCATTAACATGATCTTAGTAAGAAGTTGCTTAACTACGTCCGTCTTAGCATGACTTGGCTTAATTAGCTTGGTCATAGGATGTCCAGGCTTAATTAGCTAGGTATGACGACCAGCCAATTAGCTAATCAGCCGGGCGCACGTGCTCGGGGAGCGAGCATACGATTAATAAGAGGACGAAGAAGGCGCGCGCAGGCCGAGCAACGCGCTAGAATGTACAGGCCATCCATGATGATTACACACTTGGCCTCGGCGATTAGCTCCGGCTGCGGTGTTGTAAGGCGATCGGCCGGAGCTAATCACAGAGGCCGCGGTACTGATTACTCTAAAGGATATTTAGTGCAGATATTAAACGCTTAAAATAGATTTTAAACAGCCCGTACCTCTAAAAAATATCGTTAGTAAAAGTTTCAGACTATTTTCTGGCATGGGTGCACTTTTGCACTCAGTGGAACGACAAACAAATGAAAGAAGATGCCTCTGGTTTGAAGACGCGGCCCAACTCTGTCGACCGCCCTTGTCGTGACGCCGCGTTCCAACGTAACCAATGGAACGCAGCACGCGCTGAGGGATGGATTTCACCTTTTCGTACTGCTATAGCTCGTTCAATAGGGGGTGTCGCCAGAGCTAGGAAAGATTTCCGAGTTTCGCCAAACTCGGGCCATCCTGCATAGCACCCAAGGCCTCTGTTTCAGATCTCCTAAAATGAACTACATTTGCCTCTCTCCCGGTGAGCTGTCTTATTCCTCCTCATTTGCCCTGCGTGAAAGGTTTAGTTCGTGGGCCGGACTCGAGCCTTTCTCCGTCAGAAATTTTAGAGATGTTTTCTGTAGCAGGAGCTGTATCAGTGTTCTGTTGCTCGCGCACAGTTGACAACTAAAGATCCCGACAGAGTCGGTGATACTTACGTTTGCGGGCACGACTAGACCAACAGAAATCAAGGCATGGCCACTGATATATCGGGCAGAATCGGTGTCTCCTCGTCCACTGCAGTGCACTAAATGCTGGCGTTACGGGCATAGTATCAAGGGATGCAGGTCAGCCGTCCGGTGTCAAATGTGTGCAGGACAACACAGTGCTATTGACTGTGCAGCACAGGAAAGGTTTTGTTGTCTATGCAGCAGCTCTCACTCAGCTGATGACGGTAGCCGCCCTGCGAGGGCTCAGGAAATTCAAATAATTGAGCTCCTTGAACAAAAGGCCTTCTAGACGTGATGCTAGAATTGACATTGCAGAGCGGTCTCGTGGGTACTCCAGTGCTACGACTCGTTTTAATCAGGGCATCGATTCTTCCCTCTCAGAAGTAATAGCCTCCACCATTGAAAAGACAATGACAAAGGTAATGGAAAACGTCTTTATAACACTGACAGAAACATTGGCACAAATAGTGAATGTGCAGATGTCTCAAATCCTCCTGAGGCTAACAATCCAGTTGCGACCTCTCCACTTTATTTGTCAACTAAGGAAATTAGTCCAGGGTCACGGGACTCATACTCTTTGGAAAACAAACAGCCGCAAGAAAATAATAGCGCCTGGAGAGGACTTATTCTCTAAATGCCGGTCCGTCGAACAGTAGCCGTAAGGTAATTATACCCGTTGAACAAGATCCAGATTGGAGCTCAGATTCAGGTTCCCAGGACTCACAAATGGAATTGGAATCTGGAAACATGAAACGGCGTGCGTCGCCTGGAGCGTAAGGTTCTCCAAGAAGTCCTAAGGTTAAGAGTAAAAAACACCACAAGGAAACCGCATCAAAAAGAGATTAGTATACTGGAGAAGGCAGTGAATACTGCTGGAATTTCGACAAAATTGGTGACTTAAAATTTTTACAGTGGAATTGCCTTCAATTTTTTCTGCAGCTACTGATTTATTTTACCTGTTTAATCAACATTCTCCTGATGTAATCGTTCTGCAAGAAACTTGGCTTTCGAAAGAAAAGAACTTTCATCTTAAAAATTACGGCACATTTCCTTTAGACCGGCCCTCTCGGTGTGGCCGATTAGCAGTATTTATTTCTTCACAAATTGCTCAACGGGTTAAAATAACATGTCGAACAACGAACTTAAAAAGTGATATTTTAGTTTTAGATATCTCTCTTCCAACAACAACAACAGCACCGCCCTTTCAAATGCCTCGCTCTCCATCAAAGTCGACGCGAAATTGATGTGGCAGAAGACTTCTGCGCCAGAGTTGCCAATAAGGGGTCCGGGATCACCCTGAGTAACCTAGGAAACGCGCCGATGTCCAGAGATTCCCGGATGGACAACCTGTTCTCTGCAGAGGAGCTTCAGGCAGCTTTGGCAGCATGCAAGCGTTCGTCATCACCAGGACCTGATGGCGTCACCTACATGGCCCTTTGTAACCTCGGACAAGCAGCTCGGCGTGCCCTCCTAGCGGTATACAACGACTCGTGGTGTAACGGATTGGTTCCTCCTTCGTGGAAGTCCAGCCGACTTGTCCCCCTGCTCAAACCAGGTAAATCTCCTCAGGACTTGGCCTCCTATCGACCCATCGCGCTTGCCAGCTGTTTTGGAAAGGTGATGGAGAGGATGATACTGACTCGCATAGAGTGGTACCTGGAGCATAACGAGATATACCCTGATGCTATGACCGGCTTTCGGCGTGGACGGTCTTCTATAGATAATGTTATTGACCTTGTCACGTCTGTGCAGCAACAAAAAAGCATAAAGAGATTATCTGCCCTGCAGCAATGTTCTTGGACGTGAAAGGCGCATATGACAATGTATTGCATGAAGCCATCCTGAACGCCTTGGGTAACATTGGATTGGGGGGCCGCGTCTATCACTGGATCTACAGCTATTTGAAGGACAGAACCTTCTTTGTTCAGACAGAAGATGGTGCAACAACGCAACATTGTACTTGTCGCGGCGTACCTCAAGGTGGAGTCCTGAGCCCCATACTCTTTAACCTTGCGCTCATCGGTCTTGTTGACGTTCTTCCGCGGTCTGTGCATCTGTCAATATACGCAGACGACATCTGCATCTGGGCGTCAGGGGTCACGCGTCTACACGTACGAGCCAGGCTTCAGCGAGCGGCTACACTGACAGCAAACTACCTCCAAGGACGGGGACTGGAACTGTCGTCTGAAAAATGCTCAGTGGTTGCGTTTACGCGCAAGGTAATGGCCCCATACGTCATCAAAATCAATGGGCGCACGATCAGCTACGTGAAGACCCACCGTTTCCTGGGAGTAGTCATAGATCGCGACTTGTCCTGGAGCCCCCAGTTCGCCTACATGAAAAAGAAGCTCGCCACGATCACACACGTCCTAAGGTTTCTTGCGGGAAAATCGTGGGGTGCATCTGTACGAGAGATGCTTCAACTGTATACTGCACTTTTCCTCGGCTTCATGCGCTACAGTTTACCTGTATTGGGCAGGACCCGAAGAACAAACTTACGCGTACTCCAGTCGATTCAAGCTCAAGCACTGAGGATATGCCTTGGGCTTCCCAGATGCGCGTCCACAGCAGCGACTGTCGTCATCGCTCGTGATCACCCCATCACAACATACATCCGCGTCGATGCTTTAAGAATGCACATAAGACATGCCGCCCGGATTCCATCACACCACCTCGCCTCACTTCCAGCTGCTAGGCCACGCTCTGCATTCAGCGGAATTATTGCTTCGCATAGCGCAGCGATTCCCACGAACTTCACGCACGCAGCAAGATCGCCGTTGCCGTTGTGGTGTCTACATCCACTGGAAGCCCTGATAACCATTCCCGGTATACAAAAGAAAAAACACTCGTCATATCTGGCCCTACAGCAAGCCACTCTATTGTTTCTGCCTGAAAAACACAGTGGACGCCTTCACATTTATACTGACGGTTCAGTTTCTCCTACAAGCTCAGCAGGGGCAGTGGTCATACCCGAGAAATCCGTCACCATAAAGTTCAAGACGTCGCATTTGACATCATCGACGGCTGCAGAACTCACCGCCATCCGTGCTGCTCTAGAGTTCGTAGTGGAAGAAACGCCACAGGCATGGTCAGTCTTCTCTGACTCCAAAGCAGCGCTCCAGTGCATTATGTCCCCATATCGTCATGGACCAAATGAACAGTTAGTCGTTGACATAAGACTGCTTCATCACCGCGCCATTGAGAAGCGCCACAGCCTAATCTATCAGTGGATACCGGGCCATTGCGGTATCTACGGAAATGACCGTGCTGATGAGGCTGCCTGATCTGCCCATGATGCTCTCCATTGTGCAGCTATACCGCTGTCAAGAACGGACGCCGCAACAAGGCTTCGTTCCCATGCACGTGAACTGACACTGGCACAGTGGAACTCGACGGAATTTACCAACGCCCGTCTTCACAACTTGGACCCGAATCTACAGCTCCGTCTTCCGTCGGGAATAACTAGAGCTGAGGAGACGCTCCTGTGCCGCCTGTGGCTCGGGGTGGCCTTCACGAAGGCCTACTCATTTCGAATTGGAATGGCCAGCAGCCCGACATGTGATAACTGTAGCTGCGAGGAGACAATCGCCCATCTTCTCTGTGAGTGTCCTCGCTTCAGTGCACAAAGGGAAGAACTGTCCAAAGCGTTAAATAGACTTGACAACCGTCAACTGTAGGAGGAAAAGATCTTAGGACACTGGCCGAAACCATCCTCGGCACGGAAAGCTTTGAAAGCGTTATTGCGCTTTTTGCGCAAAACTAATCTCATAGACAGACTTTAAGCAGTGTCGTTTATCGTACTATTGTTCTTTTTTTTTCTTTTTGTAACATCCCTTTTCTATCATCTTTCACTCCCCCTTCCCCTTTCCCCAGCACAGGGTAGCCAGCCGGTCTGAGAACTGGCTAACCTCCCTGTCTTTCCGTTTTTCTTCTCCTCCTCCTCCTCCTCTCTTCCAGGATCTCTTCCGTTTTCGTTAATCAATGCATATTTTCCTACAGGTATTCAAAGTTCTACTGTTATTGATTCTGTAATTTCTTCTTGCAGGAAAGAAATTATACTGGCAGAAGACTTTATTTCTCATCACATTTCATGGGGTTTCAAAACAGATATGGGGGGCGTTTGTGGGATTTTGTTTCTAAGAATAATTTAACATGCATTACCAAAAGAACACCCACATTTGTTTGTAATCAGTCCCGTTCAGCGTAAGACCTCACCTTCTGCAGTCCTAGCCTCTCTATTCCTAGATGGTCTCCATTGAACTCGGGTACAAGTTGCCACCATTTTCCTATACTGTTTGAGCTTGTGTGTCCATTGACTTCAGTAACCTGCCATTCGATTTCTCATGTAAATTTTAATACATTTCAAAAGCTGCTACGTGCGGCTTTCTCGAAACGGATACATGAAAATGAAGAACAAAATCCCATGCATTGTAGTGATATTATCAAAGAATCGTTAAATAAATCTAAGTTCACAGTAAAGGTCTCTAAAACAGGTTCTTTAAGTTCATGGTGGAACTCAGATTGTTCACGTGGTTACAGGCTAAGAAAAGCTGCGTGGCGAAAACTGCTTTACAACAAATGTCCTAGAAATTGGGTGGATTATAAACATGCGGCTGCAGTTTTTAAGAGAACAGCCGTCACTGCGAAGGAGAGTTATGATAGCCAACGTTCTAAGTTCCTTTGAAAGCCTGGCAACAGGAAACCCCTTTTTAACTTTCTTATATCCAAAAAGGTAATATCTTCCCTCGTAAACATCGAATCGGTAGTTTCAACGCCAAATGAATTGACTAGTTTTCTTGAAAATATTGCTAAAGGACTTGAAAGTCGCTTCACCACTGCTTGTTCGTACCCCTCACGGTCCCCAGTCACAAGTGAAGACTTTGAAGAGATCGCTGCTGCAGAACTAGCACAGGTAGTGCAAATCTTACGTATTGTGCGCCAGGTGCTGATGGCATTACTGCATCGGTAATAAAAAGCATACATAGGGTTTCGCCTGAGGAATTTCTTGAACTCGTTAACCACTCTGTTAGAAACTCATAGATTCCACCTGATTGGAGAATTGCGAAAATAATTCCTTTATTAAAAAAAGCAAGGCTGTGGATATACTTTAGATAATATCGGGCATATTTCGCTCACTCCGAATCTGGTAAAGTTAATCGAACGAGTACTGCATATTCGAATAGATAAATGGATGTATGAAAACATGATCTTGAGCCCATGCCAAATTGGATTCAGGCGTGGTTGTTCCATTTGTTGTGCCCATGTTGACTTAGAAAGGAGGATACTACTAGCCCGTGATCAGAAATACTTTGCCGCTTTAGTGACTCTGGATACTGCAAAAGCTTATGACAGTGTAGAACATGTTAAATTAATGAACTCGCTTACGTACGTAGGTCTGCCACATTAGTTCGTTGCATGGGTACACTCCTTTTTCAGCGACAGATAATTTTATTGCTCTTAATCTGGTATATCTTCTTCAAAATGTAAACAAACTAGAGGTCTCCCACAAGGATCGGTATTGTCTCCATTACTATTTATTATTTTATTATGTGCTATTCCTATACAACGGGGCGTGCAGGTATATGTATATGCTGACGATGTTGCATTTTTTGCTTCAGCTGCAGATATACATACATTGTATCAAAGCTCACAGATGTATGTGAACACTCTTGAAGCGTAGTTGGAAGGCATTATTTTGTCCTTGAACATCTGAAAAAGTGCAATTGTAATTTTCGCGCTCAGTGTTCCTGTTCAAATTTCGTTGCTTTATCGCGACGACGTTATCCCGCAGGTGGAATCGGTTAAATATTTTGGGGCCATTTATACCGAAAAACTTCATTGGGGTCCGCATATCGGAAATATGGCAGCTAAAGGATCACGTGTGGTAGGGATGCTTCATAGTCTCAGCAATAAGCGGTCAGGATTACGCCGTGATGTGCTTATTACGATTTATTGTATATATATTCGCCCGATATTGGGTTCCGCTGCGTGTTGTTTTCTGGAGCACCTGCCTACAAACTTCGACCATTAGTTCTTGTAGAACGCGAATCACTACGTTTTTGTCTTGGACTTCCTAAATTTGTTGCGAATAATATTTTATATAAAGAAGCGCGCCTGCCTTCTCTTCTTACACGCTTTCACATCCTGACAGTACGTACCTTCCTAAAGATATATTCATCACCCATGAGGAGGTCGCAGTACGTTTTTATTATTCATCCGACGTCACTTTTTAGCCATCAGTGGGCTATATTACGGTGTCCACAAGTTATTTTCGCACAGAAACTTTTGGCAACATTACAAGTAAATCTTCGTGAAGTACATGTGCTTAACAGATCTGTGCAAACAATTGGAATAGATTTCGATGACATATTTCCTAAGAAATGCAAAGACTTACACAATAGGTACTTCATTGCCATTTTGGAAGACCATTTGTCAAGCTTAGATACAAACATCATAATAGCTACTGATGCTTGTTTGTGAAGAAAAGATAGGAGTTGGAATTGCATCATTATCTTTGGATTGATCTTTCTCAATTCGTTTACCTGATTTTACACCTATTTATTAAGCGGAATTACTTGCACTCATCCTAGCTTTACGTAAATTACCCTTATCTATAACAGATGTAGTCATTTTAACAGACTGTCTGTCTGTATGTTATTCATTAATGGCACCCATCATGTCAAGTAATTTAGAAGTATTTTATTCTCTTGTCCTAATACATTTACGTCTTATTCCCTTGGTGTGGGTACCATGTCACAAAGATTTAAGCCTCAATTAATCTGCGGACGCACTTGCAGTAGCGTCACACGATGGTCCCATAATTTCTATTTTACCGACGTTGGCCTTTGTCTAAAGTTTGCCACGTCGGTCGACCTTGCTAAATCTCCTTTGTCAACGCCCGAATTCCTTCACCTTGACTTTTCGTGGAAAAATCGATGGTGCTCCAGCAGAAGGGCAGAAATCTCTATCACCAGACTACGATGCCGAGTTCCCCCACTGAACTTTTACCTGCACAGGTCTGGTCTGGTACAGTCACATTTATGCCTCCACTGCAACGAGAGTGAATCTCTGCATCATTTCTTTATAGCATGCAGATTGTTCAAAAGTCTAAGAAAAAGGCTTCTGGAGGAACCTCTCCGAATGATGGGCTTAAATTTATCCCTTCCGGTGGTTCTTTTACTTTGGTGCAACCGAATTGGGCCACAGCCACAGGAACATTTTCGAAGCAGTATGCGATTTCCTACGAGAGACAAAGCGAATTGCATGTGAAGTTTATTTCATTTCACTTTATTTTTACCTCATATTGGCTTCAAATATTTTCTTCTTTTTCATCATTCGATTATATAACAATTTTATCTCTAAAATAAAGTGCCGCCCGTTTCATGTCCGATCCCCCGCAGTGGGTTGAGTCAGGTTGCCAAGGAACAACCAACCAACCAATCAGGCTAGTTTTTTTAAGACGGAGCACAAGTTACCGCCAGCCTAACGTGCTTCTTTGTGAAAATCTCAAATCATAACGCAAGCCACTTTATTGTTTAGCGACACTCGTAGTAGCGTCAGAGGCACATGCTCGCGAAGAACATGCTGGGATTATGTAAATTAGGGCGAACCACGCAGAAAGTCCCACCTGACAGTAATAGCTGTCATGAGAAGAGGTTATGAATTGATTCGTGCAAGAAGCAATCACAGTATTTTTCTCCTTATTTCTAATGGTCTACGACTAAACATGCGTAATACATATCTATCGTCACAATAGATGGCGTCCCAGAAACCGATCGTATACAGGATACGAGTGAAACGCCGCCACACCCGTTTAATTTTTGCAACACTGATTCAGCTGCAGATCCATACACTACAGAACTATAGATTGGAGCAAACGAAATAAGAGCAAAGAATGACTCAGCCGGCATTTGTAAACATTCATTTTTTCACTCGGTTGCAGCGCAACACACACACGAAGACAATAGAAGGGAAACGGACAACATGGCGCTGACTCGCAACTGATATTTTATTGAAAAAGGTGAAACATATATGTACTAAGTGCATTCAACTTGACATGCGCCCGAACAATGTTTCACTTTTTTTCAATAAAATATCAGTTTCGAGTCAGCGCCGCGTTGTCCGTTTTCCATCTATTGTCCTCGTTTGTGTTGCGCTGTAACCGAGTGAAAAAATGAATCCCAAGCAACTGCCGAACTTGCCGTTTTCTAAACGTGTTTGGCATTTTTATATCAGGCCTACTGCCTGTAGATTTAGTTGTAATTCTTGGAATATGCGCTCCCAAGGTTAGTCGGCAGTCAATCCATATGTTAAAAGATGCGTGGAAAAAAGAAGGGAACGAGTTCTTGGCACGAGAGGAGAGCGCGCGCTTGGAGTCAGCCTGGAACGTATTCTTAAAATGGACGTGTTTTCATCTGCTTGAGTTATTAAACTTTGTTTCCTGCTTCACTCTACCAGCGAAGACACTTTTATTCCACATAGTATGGCGTCGAAGCCCGGGACGTCTGCAGCAGAACCACGTTTTCGAAATAATGTTGTGACGAAGCCTTCATAAGAATATGTGAGCTAGGGCTCTTTGCTTCACTTGAGCGCTGCTTCGGAGTGTAGTCTGAGTTACAAATGACGGTTGCGTGCCTTCCTTTACACTTCGAACTAGTTACAAGACGATGGCAGTCTTTGGAGCGACTGTGCACTTGAAGCACCTACCGGATTCCCTACGTGGGTCTTCCTCTTGTTCAAGGTAATGTCGGATGTGCATGACTCTGTAGTGTGTGCTGAAGAAAGGCAAAAGAAGCAGGTACGCTTCTGATTCGTTGCGTGGTTGATCAAAGCAGAAACCTTAGGTAGAGCCTCATTAAGGATGTCTTCTCTGTGATCCCGGGCACCACGACCATAGGCGTCCACAAAGGCACTTCTCTCATGAGCCTCCACCTCCACGCGGATGAAACTCAGTAGCTCCTGCAGTTCTGTCTCCCCTGATGCAAGTTCCTCGACGTACGTCTTCCTGATTTGTTGCTTGAAGTAGCCCACTATGATATTGAAACGCGGCGCTGAAAGAAGGAGGAAGAAGACGGACTGGCGAGAAATTGCTGACCGGTGGTTTGCGACCGTCTCTTGTGTTTTCTCCAGCGCTTACTTCGCATTGTAAATAAACTCATCACAGCCGTAAGAGCTTTGGTAGAGAGGTGCGGGGCAATCCGACGCCCTGGACAACCCACTCGCAGAAGACCTTCGAAGAAGCAGACGTGTAGCCGGTCTACCCCCGTAAAACACCGACATGACCTACGCCTAAGCAGACATGCCGACGGGCACCGCCGCTGCATCAACCAATGCCACGGCCTTGGAACAAGCTGGCCACAGACCAAGACAACCTAGCTGCAATGCGCCTGAACCACGCACATTCTCAGGTAAAACAGATGAACACGTAGATGATTGGCTGAAACTCTATTAAAAAGTGAGCCGCTATCACGAGTGGAGTACGCCGGCGAAACTCGTGAACCTAGCATTTTTTTCTTGCTGGGACCGCTCTGCTTTGGTTCGAAAATTATGAACACGTGCTCACCACCTGGAAAATCTTTATTCAGGAATTGAAGGCCTGCTCTGGGGACACGACTTCGAATAAAAAGAAAGCTGATCAAACTGTAGCGGTAGGGGGCTGGCGCCCAGGTGGTCTGGCAACACAGGCTCGCGATGCGTGCTCAACGGCGTAGGCTTAATAAACCATCAGTTCGACTACAGTTGCAGCGCTGTGTGCGTCTCATTCTTTACATGATGTCAGAAGTCTAACTCCGAAGCCTAACTCTTCCGCTAAATATGGATAGCCTACCCCCTCCTGAACGCTTGGTGCTCTCTGATAATGTCGCAGAGAACTGGAAACGTTTCCGTCAGCGCACTGAACTTTTCTTCAAAGCAACAGTCTCGGACAAAGCGCGCTCGTCAGCGCAAAAAGCCGCTATCTTCTTGCACGTCGCGGGACCTGAAGCCATCGAGGTATTCAACACCTTTAGACAATCGAAAGTGAAACGTGAGGATTACAACGGCATCGTTCAAGGTTTTGAGGAATATTGCTTTCCGAAGACGAACGAGACTTACGAACGCTATGTGTTTCGTTCCCGCCATCAACAATACGAGCAGTCCTTGCGTGATGTGCAACTCAAGTTAAAGGCCTGCAACTTTGGTGACTTAAGAGATTCTTTAGTACGGAATCAGCTTGTGCGCCGCATTCACGACAAAAAGCTCCGTGCGTGTCTATTGCGCAAGAAGAATATAACGTTAGAACAACGTCGAAGTCTGGGTCAGTTGGTACATGACGCTGAGGCAAAAACCAGTCAAAAAGACACCGGACAAGGGGAAGAAGTGACACACACAAGGACTGGTAATCGCCATAACGCCATAACGTTAGAACCCACAATACAGTTTTGCAAAGCGGTGGAGGTGGCAGCGTTGCAAAACCGGATTCTTGAAAGCGCTGCCAGCGGCGAAGTGAACGTGCACTGTGTCACTGGATTATGGGGAACGCCGGAGAAAAACGCAACTCGTGGTCGGTGCGGTTACTGCGGAAAGGTCCATGAACCAAGAAGATGCCCAGCATGGGGCAAGGCTTGCGCATTATGCATGAGGAAAAACCACTTCGCGTCATGCCGCAGAAGTGCCAGCGTCCACGAAGTTAGCACTCCAAGTTCCGGCGATGGACAGCAAGGAGCACATGAGTCGGAAGAAGACTTTGATATTTTGACAGAGTGCGTATCGGGGCATTGAGGTTAGGTCGTGAGCGCGTTCGTGGCTGGACACCCGACGCGGCTCAAGGTGGACACATTGGCGACGGCACCTGAGCTCTCGCGTAGAGCTCAGTTGCCCGGCGAAACGTGCACGACATACATCGAAGAGGTATTGAAGCTTTGCGGGATTGCAAACGCGAATACGCCTGATGAAGACAAAGTCGGACATTTCTTAAAAGGCATCGCCGAAGAAGTGTACGATTTCCTGATCACGAAGGAAAACTTAGCACTCCTTCCGAATTTAGGCAGCAGTGTCGCGCATTCGAGGCTCTGAAGACCCGAAGAACTCCACCCAAGTTCGGGCGCTTGGACAACGTCCCCAGCGTTGCAAGTATGAACGTCGCCTCCTGCGAAGACATTCCCTTGATCATCTGTCGGGTAGTTCGAGAGGAGCTAGCACGGCTCCAAGCAACGGATGCCCACTACCAATGCTCGTTGGACGATTGCCCCGAACCACCATCATACTGGACGCGAGAGCGTCGCGTGGTGCTGACCGCAAAATGAAGAGGCATATGTCAACACGAGCCTCCAGTCTCTACCTGCAGGTCAGAGTCGCCGCCGGGTATCACCATCAGGGGCGTAGCGAGAAACTTTTTCTGGGGGGGGGGGGGGGGGGGTAACCATACCTTATTTATGTTCGTGCGTGTGTTCGTATGTGTGTGTGTATAGAGAGCAAGCAAAATTGAAAATTTTCGGGGAGGATTTCAACGCCCCCAACATTCCTCCTTGGCTACGCCCCTGATCACCAGCCCGGCTGGTTGCTGCGGAATACCACTCAACACCAACAAGGCGGATTCCTGAAGACTACTATCAGGCGTCACGACGTGTTTCTGCCGAGCACTACCCAACTCCACGTACCTCTGCTCCCGCCATTGTCAGCCGAGAACTACCTGTTTGCTACACATGTGGCCTCCGAGGGCATATTTCGCGCTTCTGCCGCCGCCAGCCGCGAGCACCACGCTTTTCGACGTACTTGGCTCCCGTGCATGAAACTTCGACCTATACACCTGTCATCGACCCTCTCGACAGCAGCGGCCTAAGAGATTGCGCAACGAGTCCCCTGCCTCCGAGCGAAGCATTACGCCGCCTCAGACACGATCAGGCTGTTCGCCGCCCCCGCGTCGTCGGTCGCCTCCCCGCCGCAGCTGGGAAACTAGCTGGTGCGACCGATGGAGGTACGGTCGCGGGACGGTCGGATTCACCAATTCCTCCTTCTGTTGTGATGCTAAAGAACAAAGTTTTGTGCGTATAGGCGGTGTAAATTCTATCGCCCTTGTAGACATTGGCGCTCCTATTTCGGTAATGAGCCTTCGTTTCAAAGATTGTTTTTAGAACATAAAATTATTATTATTATTTTCAATACTACCAGTCTCTTTCCGAGACCATAGCAGGTGGGCATACAGGTTGGACATGCAAGTGCAACAAAACAAAAGCAGGAATCCAGTGCAGTGATCAAAAAGTTATACAATGTAATTTTCTTAATAATAATGGACAATCAGTATGCAAATATACATATGGAAATCATATACAGAAATATAAAAGAACGAATATACAAATATACAATATAGAATACGCACGTAATATTGATATGTTACAGAAAGCATACATGAAATGAAGTGCTACACAGGCAAGGTACAGCAAACCAGAAAGCACTCTGTACTGAGCACTTGGCCACTGATATGATTTCAGTGGTGACGAAATGAATGAATCTGCGGCGGGTAGCGCTATTGTCTTAATCATGTTCGCGTGGGACCGCAAAGAAACTTTTCGTGGAGTTGGAGTTGAAATGTAGCGCCCTGTCGGGTGTTTGTTCAGTTCTTCTTGCTATTGGAGGCAAAGTTTCAGAGCCGAATTCACTGTGTTGGCTCACGCAACTCATGACGTCATTTTAGGTATAGACCACCTTCGTGAATGCGGCGCCACGCTTGACTGTGGAACTGGAGAAATTCTTCTACAAAGCACGTTACCAACTGCCCCCAATCATGACTTTCAAACTCACCCGATTGACATGTTTTCATTGCCTAAAGATGTGTCGATCCCTGGTCGGACAGCGGTGTTTGTTCCCGTATGCTCTTCTCGCGTCCGGTTGGGACCCTGCATCGGACCTGACGAGCCCGATCGCACCAACCCTATCAAGAACAATGTGCTGGTCCCGCGGTGTGTTATTCGAGCCATCGACGGACATGCTTTTTTGTGGACAGTCAACTCCTCCACACATCCTGTTGCTCTCCCAGCCGGCCGTAAATTGGGAACACTTGAGGAGCAGACCACAGTTGACAACAGAATCGTTGTAGAGTCCTCAGGCATCAGTTGGACAACGCCCAACTACTCGGCCAAACGGCCAAATTGCGATCCATGATTAACAAGTCACTGTCTTCTTCCGAGTAGCATGTTCTCGAAGAAGTCCTTGCACGCTATGCGGCAGTCTCTGATTTTGCTGAAGACGATCGTTGTCCCACGTTGCCGAAATCCCGTATGCACCACCGCATCAACACGGGAGACGTTACGCCGATACGCCAGAAACCCTATCGTGTATCCCTTTCGGAAACGAAACTGCAGCCGCCGAACAGGTCAACGACATCCTGCAGAAAGGCGTTATTCAGGAGTCATGCAGCCCCTGGGCAGCTCCTGTTATACTCATGAAAAAGAAAGACAACTCGTGGAGATTTTGTGTTGACTACCGCCGCCTTAACGCCGTCGCAAAGAAAGATGTGTACCCTCTACCACGCATCAATGATGCTGTTTATCGCCGGCACTCCGCCGCATACTTTTCATCGGTCGACCTAAGGTCTGGGTACTGGCAGATACCAATGCATCCGTCTGACAGAGAGATGACTGTTTTCGTTACACCCGATGGGTTATTTGAATTTAACGTTGTGCCTTTCGGCGTATGTAATGCCCCAGGAACCTTTGAGAGATTTATGAATTCTATCCTTCGCGGTCCCAAATGGGAAACTTGTATGTATTATCTAGATGATGTGATTATATTCGGACTGACTTCCCTCGAGCGCGACCAGCGGCTCAGCGTTGATCCGGATTGCGTCAAACAAGCTGGGCTCATTTTAAGCGCAAAGAAGTGCCATTTTGGTGAGCGCCAAGCCCTGGTTCTCGGATGTCTCGTCGACAAGGACGACATACGACCAGATAAAGTGGTTGCTTGGGCGAGTTGGTACGGCATATTGGAGGGAAACAGCGCGAAAGACGAAGGACCAGGCAGAGTTTGTGTCCTTCTCTGCCTGGTCCTGCGTCTTTCGCGCTGTTTCCCTCCAATATGACCAGATCTCCACAAGATTACTGCAGTCCGCAACTTTAAGCAGCCGACGACGGTGAAGGATCTCCACAGCTTCCTGGGCCCATGTTCTTATTTTCGTAGGTTTATTAAGGACGTCGCCCAGCTTGCTCATCCACTGACAGACTTGCTCCGGAAGGACACCCAAACCAGTGGACCGTTCAATGGTAGACTGTCTTCGAGCAGGTGAAGTTTTTTCTTACTTCTGGGCCACTTTTACGTCATTTGGTCCCGGAGGCACTCACGGAACTGCCCGCAGATGCTAGTGGTGTCGGTGTTGGCGTTGTGTTCATTGTTTCATGAAGGACGTCAACACGTCGTTGCGTATGCAAGTCGTACTTTGACGAAGGCTGAGAGCCATTATACAGTCACGGAACTTGAATTCCTTGCGGTTCTTATCGCCGTTCAAAAATTCATACCTTATTTGTACGGCCGAAATTTCAAGATCGTCACAGATCACCATTCTCTGTGTTGGCTTGTCAGACTACGCGACCCAGCTGGCCAATTGGCTCGTTGGGCATTGCGGCTTCAAGAATACAACTCTTCTGTTGCTTACAAGAGTGGTCGCTGCCACGCAGATGCCGACTGCTTATCTCGCCTTCCATCTCAGAATGTGGACACTGATGACGACGATTTCGACAACCACCTAGCTGCGATTTCCTCCGGCTTCCCTAGTTTGGACGCTTTCGGTCACGAGCAACACCGCGACCCTTCACTGAGACAAATTATCGATGCGACCCGCAGCTCTGAACGCGCAACGCCATTTGTAATTCATGACGGCCTATGATCGCAAGAATTACTCCAGCGATGGCGCCCCACTGCTCCTCGTCGACCCCGAATATCTGCGCCTTGCGGTCTTCCGCGCAACGCATGACGACCTTACATCTGGGCACTTTGGATTTGCCCGGACGCTTCACCGTATCCGACAACGTTTCCACTGGCCTCAACTGTGGACAACGACCAAGCACTACGTCGCGAGTTGTGATGTCTGCCAGCACCACAAACAACCTACTACTCATCCGGCAGCAGGCACGTAGGCAAGGGGGGGCCCGGGGGGCCCGGGCCCCCCGAAATTCGTCCGGCCTTCTATATTCCCGGGCAACTTTTGTTTTATTTTTGCCATGGAAAGACTTTCTTTCGAACAATTGGGCCTTGGCCCCCCCCCCCCCCCCCGGAAAAAAATCCTGGCTACGTGCCTGTCCAGCAGGCACACTGCAACCTGATAAGCCACCGACTTTACCTTTTGAAAAAGTCGGCATAAATTTACTCGGCCTTTTCCCCAAGTTTGCCACCAGCCGCCGCTGGATTAATCGTGTGCGTAGATTACCTAACGCGGTATACTGAAACGATGGCAGTTGCTTCAGCCACCTCAGCAGGTGTGTCGTGGTTTCTACGGCACTCGATTATCCTCTGTCACGGAGCCCCTCGTGTGGTGATCAGTGATCGCGGCCGGTAGTTCACCGCTGATGTTGTCGAAGAGCTCCTACGGCTCTGTGCGTGTCAATATCGGCATTCCTCACCTTATCATCCGCAAACCAATGTCCTAAGATAAAGCACCAATCGTACCATCATCAACATGCTTTCAATGTATGTCTCAGTGGACCATAAGAACTGGGATGCTGTATTACCTTTCTTTACGTACGCCTTCCATAGCGCCAAAAACGAGGTCACAGAATATACGCCCTTTTTTCTTCTCTATGCTCGTCATCTTCTACCATACTTCCTTTCTCGACAAACGAAAATGCCAGCGTTGCTCAAACTTTGTGTTGAGCCGAAGCGGCCAGTCGACTTGCTCGACTTAGAACTATCTCCTCCCATGCTCGTGCTAAAGACCGTTATGACGCAAGACACCTGCCAGTCACCTTCGCCAAAGGTAAGTTTGTCTGGTTATGGACGCCTGCTTGAAAGAAGGGACTATGCCAGAAGCTCCTTTCCAAGTACTCTGGTCCCTTTGTCATTACCCAGTGCCTGAGTGACGTCACTTACGTCGTTGCGAAAGTGACAGCTGAGAACCGCCGTTCTATCAACACGCGGGTGTGCATATTGCACGATTGAAGCCCTACAACAACCGATCACTCTGACTCGCTCGTTGAGCTTCGTCTTGCCCGGAAGGAAATGTAACGCGGCGCTGAAAAAAGGAGGAAGAAGAACGACTGGCGCGAGGGATTGGTGACCGGTGGTTTGCGACCGTCTCTAGTGTTTTCTCGAGCGCTTACTTCGCATTGTAAATAAACCCATCACATCCGTAACAGCATCACCTGGTATCGCTTTCGTCAAAGCCTCGACGAGCGTGGCGGCATAGGAAAGTTCCGCGGGCACGACTGATAAACAAATGTGACTCATGCTTTATCAGCATACTTGGAAAATGAGCGCGAACATAACGGAGACACAAGAAGAGAAGAACACAGTACGAGCGCTGTTTACCCACAGTTGTTAAACAGCGTTCGTACTGTGTCCTTATCTTCTTGTGTCTCCGTCTTGTTCGCGCTCATTTTCCAAGTATGCATCGTTTCCAACTCGGCCACCTTTCTACCCTACTGCATGCTTTATCAGAGGTGTATTTGATAATGGCAGCCAAAGAACCTTCATTAGAGCAGACATGTCTAAGATATTGAGCCTACCAATTCTGCGCACCATTGAAATGAAGGCCACGGCATTTGGAGGATCAAACAGTACACCGAAAACACGACCAAACGTTGTAAAGACCGAACTGGTGAATCAATACGACCATTCCAGGCATGAGATAGAAGCTGTACAAGTCCCATTTATTTGTGAGCAGCTCATCGAACTTCCAATCACGAACCAGTTTGCGCAGAAGCTATTATGTTAAAACAAGTCCATTGCTGACATGACAGGAATTTCTTGCTTAAAAACAGAAAGTGGCATAAGCTTGCCTGTGGGGACGGACCACATGTCGAAATTTATGCTCAACCAAGTTCGCCCGCATGAGCAGAATCCAAGCGTAGCTGCGATTAACGCTAAGCTGGGATGGGTGTTTCAAGGTTCTATATCATGCGAAGAACAGAATTCTACAGATGCTGGTACGCTCATCTGTGTACTCCGTACTGGCAGCGTCGACAAAGATACCTCTCGCGCACTGCAGCATTTCACACATCTCGAGAGCATTGGCAGCTGTGATACAGTTACAAACAACGACTACGAGAATGATATACTCCAGCAACTCAAAGAGGAAATACAGCACAAGGACCGGCTATTTGAAATCGCACTTCCTTCGAAGCTTCTGAGCTCGACTCTGGCAAACCACAGAACAGTTGCTGTGCGACGACTGCACAGTTCTTCACGGTGCATTTACCGCAGAAGCACAGCTAAATCAACGACATGACAAGGCCATCAGGCAGTACCAATCTGACGGATGCACCGGAAAATTTGCTTTGGAGGACGAGGACCCATTATTCATCGATGACAAGCGTATTCTGAGGGTACGAACACGCCTTGAGGACGCTCGTATCACGTGCGCCAAGAAAACACGGGTGCTGCTGCCCAACCGGTAACTCACCTCATCATTATGCGTGCTCACGAAAGAGTGCTTCACGGTGGTGTTGGTGCAAAGTTAGCCGAAATTCGTGCTAGCTTTGGGTGGTGAGAGCAAGACAAACCGTGACTCGTGCAACTGGAAGGTGTTTGACGCATGCTCGTTTTCAAGCGAAGGCGGCAAGTGCACCTGTGGCGCCTCATCCGCGTGATTGTGTGCATACCTCTAAGTAGCTTCAAATTACGAAAGTGGATTTCGCAGGGCCGGTGTCGTTAAAAGGCTGTTGTGGTGCTAAGCAATGGTAGATAGTGTTTTTTTAATTATGCACTTAATAATATCTGGGGTTTAACGTCCCAAAACCACCATATGATTATGAGAGACGCCGTAGTGGAGGGCTCCGGAAATTTCGACCACCTGGGGTTCTTTAACGTGCACCTAAATCTAAGTACACGGGCCTCAAATTTAATTATGCACTTGTAATAACCGTTCATGTGGAGCAATCACAAGATCATGCGGCAAATTCTTTCGTTATGGTTTTTAAAAGGTTTTGCTCTAGATTAGGAACACTGCGAATAGTTTGCTCCGATAACGCCACGACTTCTAAGGAGGCTGCAAGAGAGCCTACATGCACCAATTACCGAGAAATGACGAAGCCATGAACTATTGCGGGAACACTAAGATAACGTGGAAGTTGACAGCCGAAAAGCTGCTTGGGGGGTGGTCTTTTGAGAAAACTTCTCCACTCACTGATTGTATAACGTTTAAAGGTGCGGTTCTTCGAGAATTTAAAATAAGGTTACCAAAGGGATCTGAAAATGTCTGATCCGACAAACATTTGTACACCCTCGAACTTTTCACCTCAGGCCACGAGCGTATTAAAAGATGGGGGGAAGAAAGAGGAGAGCAAGGTGTTGGCACGAGAGGAGCACACGGACCTGGTGTCAGCCTGGAACGTATGCTTGAAATGGACGTGTTTTTATCTGAGTTATTAAACATTTTCAAATGCGAAGCATTTCTTAGCGAACCTTTGGCACTTTGAGCGTTTCTATCTATCTATCTATCTATCTATCTATCTATCTATCTATCTATCTATCTATCTATCTATCTATCTATCTATCTATCTATCTATCTATCTATCTATCTATCTATCTATCTATCTATCTATCTATCTATCTATCTATCTATCTATCTATCTATCTATCGTGGGAGGGTAAAAGAATTTCACAAATATGACTGTCGGGTCACGACATGAATAACGTAAAAATTCGGCAGATCCCACGTACCGTGGGAGTCGATGTTATGCGAAGCATGTGGCGGTAGGTGACTGTGGCGTAACTTTTTTTACTGAGTGACACGTTACAAAATGACGCTAAAGATTTTTATAAATTTTATACGCACACTTATATATGTTGAAGAGCCGCATATGTGTTATATAACCAGTTGTTTACGGTTGGGTAACGCTGCCAATGGCAACGTGGGTATTACCAACACCAGAAACGGTAAGCTGATATGTAGTGCTTATACGTGTCCCGAGAACGCACGCACGTTTCACGAACCCATGTGCATGCGTGCAAGAAGAGTCTGACAGTTCTTGAACAATGGCCATCATCACCGTGATCAGTGAGCACCAGCAGCTGGTCATGACTTGTTATAGGACCCGGTCTTGATCGTGGTGACGAGGAGTCCATGTGTAATGAAGTACGTGGTATAGTATAGCTGTTGGAATTCGTGGATGCCTCGGTCATTTCGTCGACAAATTGTCTGTCGACAGAGCCGGCGACATGTCGGAACCTGAAGCCACCCTTCGCGTTGGTGAGGTATAGGCCGTCGAGGCTGGTAGGCCTGGATAGTGCTACGTAGACCAACATCAGTGGATGGTGTTTGTCGTATTTGTGGACTACCTGGGCGTATGTGGCCTACGTAGCCTAGTCTACAAAGCGGCTGTCAATCAATATGGCATCATCCTCGGTCAGCATCAGGCCATCGCCCAGCCCCGTAAGAAATGAAGAGGACACCGCGTCGTTCTGGCGGACTAAGTGCACTTTACGGTGCGGTGATGGGGATATCATATGTAACTTTTGTTAATGTATTCCTCTGGGGTCGAGCAATGCTTCAATATAGCTTGCTGAATCATAGGAATACAAACGTAATGTTTATTAGACTGCTATAAAAGCGGAGCCAACACTGGAACTACAGATGTTAATCTGATATGACGCCTGTATTGTAGGAGTAGACATCGTAGGAGTATCATGTAGTGTTCATTGCTTTCTTGTAAAATTAGACAGCCAGCACCACAAACACAATTGACGTTGCACCGATAGTACGCCTGCGTAGGCTGTTTTTCCAAACCAATTTATAGACCTGGCGTGGCTCAATGGTAGAATGCCTGATTGCCACGCAGAATGCTTGGGTTCGATTCCTGCTGGGATCCTAATTTTCATTCTTTCCATTCGTTGAGTCAACGCTGCCGATGTTGGTTTTCCTTAACGCTCTAGCATTTAAGTTAACAATGTCTGTTCTCGCCGTTCCTGGGTAGATATAAACTGTCAATCACCTGTGGCGCATACCCGTACACCGTGGCCCGTGGTAAACGGGTATGTGCCACACGTGTCTAGTGGAAAGGGTTTGACGACGTACGCGGCAAGATTTTAAAGTTATTCATGTCATGACCCGGCAGTCATATTCGTCAAATCCTCTTACCCTCCCATGCAAATTCCGTCCGGCGGCGGTACATGGGTATGCGCCACAGGTGATTGACAGTTTATACCAACCCAGGAACGGCGAGAACAGACATTGCTAATTTAAATGCGATAGCATTAAGAAAAATCAACATCGGTATTGTTGACCCGATGAATAGAAAGAATAAAAATTAGGATGCCAGCAAGAATCGAACCCAAGCATTCTGCGTGGCAATCAGGTATTCTAGCACAGAGCCACGCCAGGTCACGAAACTGCTTTGGAAACACACCCTATGTAGGCGTAATGTCAGTGCAACGTCAATTGTGGTGCTGGCTATCTAACTTTATAACAAAGCAATAAACACTACATATGTACTCCTATGATCCAGTCGTCAAGTCAGGTTAGCATCTGTATTCCTATATGATTCAGCAAGCTATGAACACCGTGCATACGTTAGGAGCCGCCACAGTCGCGCGCTGCCTTTAGCGCCAAAGCGGCCACGGCAGCAGATTTGGCGGCATAAGGGAGCAGACGACGCAGGCGGCGGCAAGCCACTGCGCCGTGCTTTGGTGCTTCGCTTTTCCCGTTTGCTTCCAAAAGACGTCACATTGTTAGCAGCTGTCACAGAACGTAGCGTTAGCGCGTTGGCTTCTTTTCGCCAGACCTCGTGTATCCTCGGGCGAACGCGGCAACATAAAATACATGAGCTGGGGGAAGACAACGGAGGTGACTAGCCCGTTGAGCGAAACTGCGCACGTGTAACGCGGGCCGCCTCGCTCACTAAACAATCACAGCTTATCACCCTCGGGCTAACGCGGCAGCGAATTCAGCGGCAGCTTGAAACTGGCGATACCAGCAATTGCACTGTCACGGCCGCTGAATGAAAAAAACGCTTTCCATCGAACGGCCATGGCACTGCATTCGCTGCGCGGGTTTGTATAAATGGAACCCGGTAAAAACGCGTGCCCAGAGATTTCCTGTAGGTGTTATTGCACCCAACAACGCTGCAATTAGTTCTGGAGTTCGGCATTCCTACGAACAGCGCAAGCGACACAAAACGAACTGCCCGCAAAAATACCTCGCGCCGTCACAGCGGGAGCGCGGAGCGAGCAGGGGTTCAATCGCGGAGCGATGCTCTATGCTATATTGTTCTTATCGTCCACCACCTGCGGCTGCCTGATCGCGTTGACAACGCGGACGGACCGTCGCTCTGGTCACTGGCCAAGCACGAAAAGTATAGTCATCGTAAAAGGCATAGTTCCTCTATTTCACCCCATTGCGAGCGCGTTAAAGCATCCCGCCAAATCTGCGCTTCTTGCCGCTAGGGATGCCTTCGTTCGGGCAGCGGAGCGAAGGCATCGTCTGCACGGAACCTATATTCAAGCGTTGCTCGACCCCGGAGGAATACGCTAACGAAAGTTACGTATGATGTTCACATCATCGCACCGTAAAGTGCACTTCACTGCGATAATACTGACGTATGTACTCTAACGTGAGGGCTGACGTTACGTCGCACCATAAGTTAAGGCTCTGATATACTCCAGCGTAACGTCGACGAGCGTAACGTCGACGCGGCCGACGGCTGCTGGCGCGCTCGGGCGTCGCTCGGCGCCGAATAGATCCTGCTGCATTTCGCGCCGGTCGCGCCGGACTGGCTTGTACCACAGAACACTTATTGGCCTCGAGGAGTTACGGAGTCGCCCTCTATCGGACGCGCCTCGATTGCGTGCTAGGCAGGATACCGCCGGCGCGCTCCCCATAGGTTTTGCTGTCGGCGCTCTACAAAAACACCTCGCGGAAGCCCTCCGGGGCATTTTTGTAAGTACTTTCGAAATGAACTGTGTTCTTTACTGTCAAAATAATCATTTTCGACGAACTGAAAGCACAAGATAGTCTACAGTCGCTGTCTCTTTGCAGAAAACCGGGCACCCGCTTCACGCTGTCACCGCGTTGGAGACCCCTGAACCGGCTTCTTGCGTGAAAGGTAGTCACTCGCTCAGTGCAAACTATGTGAAATATCTCGGTAGAGTAGACTGCCTGTATAACCAAACGGAGCATAACAGAAAGAAGCTTCAAGCCAGCGATCGACGGGTTCGCGACGACTGATGGTGCCTCTGCATGTATGAGCGTCTGCATGTATGTTCTTACTGATGGCTTCACTTTTGCTACGAGCGCGTTTTAGCACCGCGCTGTGAACTTTAGGCCGCAAAATATGAGAATTTGTGAGTAAACAAACAACTGCTGTTGCGCGGACGCTATCAGAGCAGTTCAATAACAATTTCCTTACAACTGCGGCTTCGGTGCGCATGGCAACTTTGTGATCTGCCGTCCCGAAGATTCAGTGTTTTTTTTTATTTTTCGGTCTAAATTCGGGTACGTTTCAATGTCATTTGACAAGCTGTCTCGCACTGCGAATTGATCGGTCTTCTCAGCGGGCAAATGCCGCTGCTTCTGTTTCTTTATTCAGCGCATTCGTTTCGTTTGGTGCTCACACAAAACGTGAGCAAATGCGACGCCTTTTTTTTTAATGCTCCTTAATGATCATTCCGTTTGCATTCCAGTGAACTTGCCGCTCTCTGTCGGCAACAAATTCATAGACCAAAGCTTCACCACTTCGAGATTGCTGGTGGAAGGAGAACCAGTCTACGAGACCGAGCATGTAGTAGCATGCAACGCCCAGGAAAAGAAAGAAAATACAGTAACGTTTGCCGGACTTGTTTTGCAAACGTCGGCTGTGAACTAGGACCCACATGAACTTAAAATAGCGGTGAACAAAATAGAAGGTATTGCAGCAACCAGCAGCCGCAAAACAGGATAGTAATTATTTAGCGAGTACCCCAGCAATTTTGGCAGCAGTGTCGTGTCTAACGCCAACAGGGTGGCATCTTTCCCACGTAAATAACTGAGGCTCCAAGAAAACACATGGGTTTGGCCGGTGGACCGATAATCGGTGGGCCGATCACGGAGGCAATGCAAAATTTATGTAGCTTATGAAGCAATGCATGCCTCATCAAATGGGAAGATTGCCCGTCGGCGTCCCGCGTCGGCGGCGTCAACACGAGTGATGCAAAAAATAATCGTCACGTGATGGTGTCACCATATGACGTCATGATGACGTCACAGATTGCCAAAATATGTAGCGTCATTATGACGTCCCATAATGTGGCGTCACATGATGACGTATTCACACGTCATGGTCGCTTTGCATTGCCTCCGTGATCGGTCACGGAGGCCGTGAAAAACCGCGTTAGGTGCAGAATGCTTTTGGAGGGGTGCGCGGAAGAATCAGTACATCGACTGACAAGAAGATGGCTTTCGCCTTCTAGTCATCTTTAACAAATGCATAAGGGACCCTGTGCGTTTTTTAATTCAACGTATCTAAACAATGACTTGCGCATGTGCAGCCGATTTTGTGGACGCTGAGCACGGGGCTGACAATCAAGAGGTCGCATGGGAGTGTTCTGAGATGGCATCGCACGTGGTAAAAAGTAGCACTTTTACCATCCTGTGGCACTTTACCTGTGGCAGATAAGCATCATTTGCCGGCGGGAAGCGCGCGCGAGCCATCGTCTCAGTGCGTGCTGTCTGCTACTCACCGAACATCGCAGGCCCGACGCAGTAACAAAAGTCTTCGTCGCGGAAGTGCTTGTTGCACACAAGGCTCGTAGCGGATGGCTACTTGCCGGTTCTTAGCTTTACAACCCATGCTTCACGCTGTTTCTTGTCCAGCGGTTACCAGTGCAGGCTGCCACTGGGCTCCTTTGCGTAAGCGCGGCAGTGCGGCACCGAGCGGTAGAGCCCCATGTTCGTCGCCTTCGGAGGCAGCCACTTTATTACAATGGTTTCAATTGAGTAGAAAATGACAGAAAACTTCCGAATTTGAACAGACCGCAGCGCATGTGGTACTTGAAACTCGTTTTCAAAGCGCGCGGCAGTGCGCCACAAGCAGCCGACGCGGCCGCTGAGGCCACGTGATCCTGCCAAGCACGTCACGCCGACGGTGGCGCCGGCGTTTCCAGTGGTGGGCCTCGAGGCCAATACTACCATTTGGAAACTGTACCTTTGACAGTGCAACGGAAATAAGGGTAGCGGTGGCGTTGTGAACTAAAGTATCCGACCAAGAGATGGCGCTGCGAAAACTATCATCATCATTGCGCTGGAGCAATATGGCTGCCGCATTGCTGGCGGGTGCGGGCGGTCGCGGTGCGTGCCCGCTGGTTCTGGGCGTTTATTCACTGCTGCCCGGGGGTTGTATTCGCGCGCGCGGCAGCCTATCGTTACTACAAATATTTCCGTTACGTCGCCAGGTGACCGAACGGCCTCAACTGGCAAAAAACACGCCAAGCAAGTAAGCTTACATTGTTTATTGGCAATCGTGAATGTAGCAGTATACATGTAAACAAGCAGGACTGTCAGTTACAGAGTTGAACAATACATACGAGAAACAGAAATTGCCAGCTGAAACTGAGCAACTCTATGTCTCTTGGCTCGTTCAGCATACCTCTTATAGTACGCAGAACGAAGCGTCAGACGATACTATTTACGATGGGTGACCCTTGCATAGTACTTGCGTACAGTGCTGCCCGTCCTCTTTCTCACTTACACATGCGGGTTTGACGATTTGAGCGGTAATAAACAAACAGCATCAAAGCTCGAAAAAGATGCAGTGCCAGTAAGATTAGCTTCAGCCCGACGTACTATTTTGACAACACATTGGCGAGAGCCACTCGGCGCTGAAAAAAAAAAGTGAAACCACACTGTTGTGCTAGCTATTCCTGTACAGAACGTGTTCTCGTTATTGTGCTCAATATCCTTGTGTTCGTGCCTGCGCGCCGATCTTTTTACGATGAATTCCGACCATTTAGCTCAACTTTCAGTTCAGCTAAGCTCGTGTGTTCTGGGAAAACACCATTTACGGTATCACGTTGAAAAGGAAACTTGGTTCACTTTTCAAAAAAAGGTTGCACTGACAAACACTTCAGTTGAGTAAATGTTGGCGAATAAGGAAAGCCTTAGCCTGAATCCAACATTTCAGCAAGTGAACATTCCTGTAAAGGTTGTCACGGAACACAAGTTTCGAGAAGTGAGCTACCCTTGCTCGCCCACTGTTTATCAACTGACGTATGTGACAGCGGATGCCTGCGCGTGTTCCTGAAAGCACTCGTTTATAAATAAAAAAGAATGATGTACCAGTGGACAGCACCGACAATTGACTGCACATTATGTGGGCGCGCACAATAGAGACATTTGGAACAGTAGTATACTAGACAGCTAGGAAGTGCTGGAAGTAATAGTAGCAATGTTGGAAAAATAGGCAGTGAGTAATCATTTCTGTCAAATGTGTATAATTACCTTCTTTGTTTAATTGCTATGTTTCGCACTGAAAAATAAATAAATTAGTCAATTTTTTCTGGTGCCAATGGTGCATAGTCGTGAAAGACACTGCTTAAACGATGGACGATTGCAGAAGCTGAATTTACATTTTCATTCTTCACTACCTCCTAATTGTCTGCCTCACTCTAAACACGGGTGTCACACAAAACTAATAAGGCGGCAATAGGGGCTAGATGGCATGTCTTCATGCTTGTGATGCGCTGCAGGTAGACACGGACAAGAAAAAACGAGGACAGCACAAGGTGTTGCGCATCACCCTGTGTTGTTCTCGTTTTTTCTGGTCCGTGTCTACCTGCAGCGCATCACAAGCATGAACACAAAACTAGCCTTTTTTGGACATATAGCTCACGCCAATATCAAAGAAATAGCAGTTATTACACATTCAAATCTTTAACATACACAAACACTGGCCAACTCTATTGAACTCTGATTGTATCTATTGAGTGCACTCATAATTATTTTTCTGTTAAAAATAAACATACTTTTAAAAACTCCGTGTCATGTGTCAGGTCTGTTATCTAGAACAAATATTATTTGCTACTTGCTTGCACAAATGCAACGGTGCTGTACCCTCTTTTCTGGATGTGTCTGTTTACATATCATCCCATTAATGTATTGGCGAAGTTCATTGAATAAAACTAAAGACTAAATTTTCAAATGCTTTACAAATTCAACAGCCTGTTTCATAGAACACTGCCCAAAATGTCCTTATGCACATGCTTCTATTCTCCTACTCCCATCATCAAACGTTATTTATTCCAGAGTAGCGACCCGGAAACTATTCTCCAGGTGACCACTACACGAAATGCCTTGTTTAATGAAGGCACGAGTGTTTGCACACAGTTTTCTATTTTAGAATCTTCACAATGTCCCTCCCTACAAGCAATCGGTACACATAACTCTTTGTTTCAGCACTACTGTAGCTTTCCCTGCCATTGCTTTGCAACAGCCTCCACAATTGCAGCAAACTATATTCACTGGGAAAAACAAGTGCTGCTAAATATGCACTACTACTGGCCCACTTGCTACCAAGTTACATGTGATACTCTATGCAAAGTTTCACACGTAGATTAAAGTACAGTATGTGCACCCCATCACATGCACTATCCAAGAAATTTGAAGCCAGCACATTTCCTCTAAACTGAATAATTCATGAAGCAATAATTTGTGGACCCATTTTGTACTGCTTCAACATACCGTACACTATCACTGCTTTTCAGTATAAGGCTTGCATTTGTCCGCCTGGTAAACTTTGGTGGTGGATAGGCGACTCTTGAGCTTCTTACGACTTGGTGTGGGTAGCTTGGAAACCAATGATCTCTCTTTTGTCCAGTTTTCTGAAAAGAAAAAAAATTGAGTCATGAGAAAAAGCAAGAAAGAAATGATGAAACAAAAAGAATTGGTTCAATAAGTAAAGTTTCCACAACCATACCTTGTGAGGATTTGGGACGACGAATTTACTTTCAGCAGTGGAACATCCTCTGCTGACTTGAGGTAGGTTCAGAGATAAAGCATCCGAGCGTGTGCTGATATGAGCAGTTTCTTGGAGGCTGTGGTTGGGTTGGAAGAGGAAAAAATAATTATTACTATGGTAGAAGCGTGAGTGGATTGTGATTCATGTCTGAGAGGAATGTATATGAGAGCACTGCATGAGAAAAATAGTGTGCACATAACATTGCTTTGTTTGTGAATTTTAGTGGTGACCTTCAGTGGACCGTGTCTGACCAAGCCTCAATTAGAGGATACTAAGTTAGTTAATTTCCCAACTCTATAAACTACATGGTATGTGCAAATGTAATATGTATGATTGTAAACTTAAGAAAATGTATAAATGCATATACATACTATAAGTTCACTTGGCCCTACCATGCCTTATGAGCATTTATCTCAGAAGACTAATTTGTGCAGAAATAGGTAAAACTTATGCTGTGATCTGTGTTACAAAGTTAAGCAGTAAAGATATTTTTTGCAAAAGTGAGAACGAAGTAAATAATCTTAGAAAATGTCATTGTAATCCACAAGCGGTGCATCCGATCAGCTGGACGAGTCGTAAAACCTTTTGAAATGAGAAAAACCGTAGCGCATGCAAAAAAAAAAAAGCTATGTTCAAATGCAAAGCAGTGCATTTTCACTCACCGCTGCGCACACCCACATGGTGCATGGTTATTCCGTTTTCGTAGGTAGTCTCCGAGCTCCTTGCTGGCATTGAATTTTCACGCTGCCAGCCGGTGAAGCGCCGCAGCTGACGTGATTCACAGGCTTTAGGCATTCACAGGCATTCACACGTTCGCTTTGTGGCAGCGGCATGTAAAATTTGGCGCACAAACTCGCATTGCTATATCAAAACTGATTTAAAACGGAGCTGCGTAACGCCGATCAAAGCAAACGACCGCGGTACAATTTGAATGAAATAACCGACCGAAGCGCAATCGATGCCAATGGGCTGCTGCTTTTCGAGCGTCAATGTAACCTCAATACTTGTCATCGAATAATTAGGCTCTTGTATTAACTCTAGAAGTAACATAAAAACTGGTCCCTACTAGCTGTATGCAAAATGACACGGTAACTAAGCTTTTAACAATCTTCTGATACATTCTGAAATAAATTTTTTGGCCGCGTTGAGCGCCCCTAACACGGAAAATGGGAACTAACTTATCCGACCGCTAAAAGAGGAGTCAGTAGCTCCACTCTCCGCGCATATCGATGGAACTCGCCGCGGTTGATTTTTTCGCCCTCTGCGGCGATCGCTGGAACTTGAGACTTTCCGGGGCCTGCTTGTACAGGGACCTGCTTCGCGGACTGTTTCGTCGGTTCCCGACAGGTGGCGCAGGCGTTCTTCGTTTTACTGCGCATGCGCTCCTCTAGATGCGATCGCACCGGCGCGTCGGAGCCGGCTCGACTGACGAGCTAGACGAGCGTTTCTTTTCTCACAGACTCCATCCGGGTAACTTGAGATCTGGAGACATTTCGTCCGCTTGCTCCTTGAAAATCCCTGTACGTCTGGGTACTACCTAGGCAACTGTTTATCCCTAAGAAACCCAGCCACTCAGCTGCTTGTTAAGCGCGCGCGGATGGTGATCTGCGGCCGAGGTGTGTTTACTTTCCGTCCGTTCCAGTTGTTACACCCATCGAACGCTTCGAGATTGCCCCTTGCTTTAGTTAAAGGGCCTCGCAATTTCTGAAGATGCCGATCTTGTAGACGACGAACTTTTTGCATGTGGGTACGCATTTGTACTTATAGTAGCGTAGCTGAAAGAGGCGGAGCGCACGTGTTGCGTCCGGGACGCGTGTTCACAGTGAATGCGCTGCGGGCTCAGCTCCCCGAGTGACAATCCACGTATGCTGGCGAAGTGAGAGTCAAGTGCCCTCCGTGAGCGACACCCTGGACGTTACTTTAGCAACTGTTAATCGTTACGTCTGGGCGTAACGCTAGACACCGCCTTTACATCGCGTTTGAGCCCTATGGGTATTAAATTTATGAACAGCGATGGCCGCCTTCTTCAGCTTGAGTAAAAGACCCAATCATGATCAAGAAATTCGATGTGGATCAGGCCCGATTGTGATCGAAAGGGGTTGTGTGACACCGGTATTATGTCTTTCACCGCTTGTCTGAAAAGGCTGAGTGAGGAAATCGGTGTCATATTCTCAAAACGCTGCCTAATGCATCCAGCAAAGCTGCTGTTGTCGTGGCAGTGAAATCATGCCAGCTAGACATGTATTCAAATGTGCATGGTCATCCTTTTAGAACTGATCTGTTTCATTGGGCTGTAGTTTTCCTGCAAATTATTCGATTTTAATGCAGCTTACGGTCAAAGATTCAGGAAGGATGAAAATTTACTGTCTCGTCCCATTTTTTTATGCACAGTGCAAAAAAAAGAAAGAATAAATAAGAAATAAGGAAAAGTGCGACAAAAACTCTGAATGTCATGCGGCATGCCACACACGACTCGTAAAGGTTTGTAAAACTTATAAATCACTTGCCCTACCGCAGGTGTTGAAATGACCACCCTGCATGATCACACACTTTTTAATGCATTTATTAGCATGCACAAATTTTAATGGACAAGTGGCATCGGTATTGCAAATTATTTGACACCATGATGCTGTCACCACATGCTCTAACTAGGACTGTTATATTTTTCATATTAGTGTAACGTAAAAGTTGCCCATGCAGACTTGCAGGGAGTACTGAAAAACCCAAACGACATTACAGACAAGCACAAGCAAGGTTTGGGGCTTTGCGTAGGCAGAGTTGCTTTGGGGGACGCAGCATATAAATATGCAAGAATTGGGCACACACCCAACAGCCAGTATCAAGCATGCTCTTTACCTTTCCAGTGAGTTCGTAAAAACTTGCTTCACAATAGGTAAGCAGATATAAACACATCACAAAATTGAGTAGAAGTTTTGTTTTATCTGTTAGCAGGATACTGCAGGCCTTGAGCCCAGAACAGCAGGGCAAATGAACAGATGCAGTTATATACTTAAGTTCCTGTGTAGTAACGCCCTCATATTTCAAGTATCATGAATTACCAACTCACCCAATCAGCCATTCTGTTAGGTATAGTGGATGTGTGTGCATGTGTGTGTGTAAATAAGTAATGAACATAGAAAAAAATAGTTGGTTTAATAAACACATGAAGCACAAGGCTAACGAATACACAATAAGAATAAACAATGATCAATAAAAACATATCATTCACATGCACCAACATCATAAACAAATGTACGACATGGAACCATACAGGTGTATTACAGTTCAAGATTCATAGTTCATTCTCTTTGTGGACTGGTGGTAGTTTGTCCCAGTCACTCGATCGTTGAAAAAAAAAGTGTTTAAATGTCTTAGTGATCTCATTCATCTGATAGCTACAGGGTATAGATACGTAAAATGCAGCGATCATAGGCTAGTGAGTGCAATCCTTGCCCCCAGTTTGAAGAACACACACAAAAAAAAATAACCACTAATGCACAGGCCAACCCAGGAAAAAAACAGAATACTTTAGAATTCCCCTAGAAAACAAATACGACACCTTAGAACAAGAAGAAACAAAAGACATAGAGGAAACCACAACTAGACCGATTTCTGAATCTGTAGTCGAAGTTGGAGGTAAAGCATCAATGCAAGAAGTAAGCAACATCTCTTGAACCACAAAAGACTGGATAAAGAAACAACAGATAAGTGGGTGGGCATAGATAAATAGAATTTGCTTAGCTATTAAAGCTATCAATAAGTATAAGCCCAGTGACATATGGAATTATGATATCAAAGAGCAGTGAAAAAGGTGATGGCATCGAAACAGCTACCAGGCAACTCTATAAGAAAGACCGAAATGCATGCAGTGAAAGATAAGCATGGCAATATTAATGGTAAACTGAATGATGTGGTAAACTGAATGAGTGCATCACTTGTTACACCACTAAAACAAGATAATTTATGAGCTCGTGGCGATTTCTATTCAGGCCACATGGTTTTGAGAACACTGAAGAACTGTTTTTGGTGCAAAGTTAAAAAAAGCAATTTGTACCATTCTTTTCCCTCTTAATAACATACTGCCATGAAACCAACGCGAATAAAAGTCCTTGATTACTTTATCAATAAAAACTGATTCAGTGTTTCAGATTAGCAAGCCTTTAATGTTGAAGTAAGGCCCGTATTCTGAAATGCTCCTTGCCTCAGCGAGGAGGCCATAACTGCTTCAGGACGCCTTGCCATGTATTCTATAACGCTTCTTACCAAGGTTCCCTCACTGAGGCCTTCCTTGGTGCTCTCTTGAGTTAAGGTAGCACTAGGGCAACCTTCGTGCCTCCTTACCTCGCTCCTCGCACTAAAAGGGTGCTTCTCTGCAGTACTTTGTCAGTGACATTGTGTCCGATCTTTTTTTTTTTTTTTTTCGATCGATTCCTTGTACTTCTGCACGAGCTCTGTAATTATATCCTTCCTATTGCCGATCAAAAATTGCTTGTCGGGCATGTTTTTTAATGTGCGGCTCAACAGCGGCCAAAATTTTTCATTAAGGTGGTGCAGCACGAAGAGGACAGGGTACACAGAGACGCCGAAGATGGAACGCTTACTGCCAACTCGTGCTTTGTACCTCAAAGGGTTAAACATTCTTTAGCGAGACCCGTATTACACCTTTGAATGTGTACCACCCTGTGTTTGTGACATCATATACTACGTCCTACCTTCCCGTGCAGGCAGTCAAAAACAAATGGTGATCCTCCTGCACACAAATCGTTATTGCAGTCACTGATGTCGGGTTCCCAAAAGCTGTCGAAGCTCACTGCAGTGTCAAATGAAAAAGAACCACATGTCCTGCATGGTTTCCTACTTGTCATTCGGGCTGGCTATCACAGGAAAATATTAGCAACTGTCTTAAAACGGGCGAAATTCAGTGAAAACAGCTCTCAGTGGCACAAAATAAACTTCATACCAGTAAGCACACATAAAGTGAGAACAGCTAAAATGCAAGCATTTATGACAAGAGAAATCAACAAGAAAGGAGACATGGTGAGAAAAAAAATTTCCACACTCCATTAACATTGGTCCTTGCCTTATTAACTGAAACGTCATGCTTCCTTGTTTAGAGGGTACAGGTATATGTGGCTTTGTTGGTAGGTGGGCAGCTGCAATTTGAAAACAACTACATTTTTCCATTTGTGTGAATGTAAAGAAAATGCTGAAAGTACACGGTAAACCATTCATGTGTGTCACTTTGTGAACCATTAAAGCAGCATATGCGGAATCGGCAACAGACAGGCAGGTACACTCTTGCGACAGAGCATCGCAAAAGCAAAGGTAAGGGATGAAGCAACACAATAGTCAAAGGTCACAGGTTCTCAGTCAGGAAACAAACCAAACAACATAAGTGACATTCCCATTTCTGTTGTTTTGATGTCAAGTACAAGAGCAACACATGAAAAAAAAACTAATTTCAGTATAACAAAGGAGCAAGCATTTGCAGCTACAAATGTTGGTTGTGTGCATCTGCTCTAGTCTGCAAATGGCAGTTGTAGGTAAAAGAAAGTGCAGTAGCAATTGAAGGGGTGCATTCGCGGAATGGTGAAAGTTAGAGTGCTGGGCTGAACTGAACCAAATGATGTATCCCATGCCTATAGAAGTGTGTCACCCATCTAGAAGTTAAATGTACCATCTAATCTAATGATGGTGCATTCAACTTCACATTTTGCATTAAGCCAGTTATAAAGTCTCATGACCAAAGGAAAACTTGTCCTAAAAAGGTGCACCTTTACCAACCACCAACTGTAGAAACAAAGTTGCAGGTGCATTCACACCACTGATACACCCATGCGACATGAATGAAAGCAGTCATGCTGCTTCTCAAAACATTTCGCTTCTCTTTATCTACTCACCATGTAGAGTAGACGAATCCTTGTCATTGTATGTGCAAATATTGAACACTAGCAATCTGATGTAACCAGCAGTTGCAAATATTTCTTATTACCACCTGGCGTCTAAGGATCCTGCTCGGCTCTTTTTTTATAGAAGCATGGACACTTTCATTACTTTGAGTGCACGTGCCCTAGATTTTTAGCATCAACTATATTAAAATTCAATCACATGCGCGGGCAGAATAGCTATTGCAAGTACTACCGGTGACACGCAGGCAGTTTTGATTGCAGTCAAGGTTGACCCGGACCGGATTTCTTGATCACGATCATCAATCATTGCTGCTGCTCGGTCCAGACTAATCCGGATCGAGTTTGACGCAGACATCAGTCAAATCGCGATCTGGGAGCCAGATATCGATGCGCAGATCGCAATTAAAAGTGACCGTGTAGGTACACCTGATCAGGATCGAGCCCAATCCCGATCGGTCGTGATCGCGATCAATTGCCCGCGTGACACCGGTATAACGATCAGCGAAGTGCTTTCGTTCATGCCAATTTCCAAAAACGCACAATATTCTCAGCTACACTGATAATGGCAAAGAAAACGCATCTCGAGGCGTTCGACGGGATTAAAGACAAGGACGGACGGTAAGTGACAGCGCCAACAGCGCGACTATGGTGGCTACCACAGCGCGACAGGGCTACATGGGATCATACACACCCGGCGAGCACCGACGCGCCGTCCGCCAGCAACGTCAACAACACTAGAGTTACTGTAAAGGTAGCATATACAGTAACTCTAAACAACACAAACCTCGCACGCCACAGCAAACAACGAGCAGCTGAGCAAAGCTGAGAGCTCTCCTATGGATAAAAAGAGCATTGCACGTGTTCCTAGGTAGTACCCAGACATAGGGAGATCTTCAAGAAGCAAACGGGGAAAATATCCCCAGATCCAAGTTACCCGGATGGAGTCTGTGAGAAAAGAAACGCTCGTGCTCGACTGTAGCGGACAAGGAGGTTAAAATAAAATTTGCTGGAGTGGAGGAGGCGCCCCTCAGCTGAAGCCGCGTGCCGCCATCTTGCCATAGGCAGAAAGCGCGCCTTCCGCAACGCATGCTGCAGCGGCCGCATAGATGTTCTAGCTGTTCTATGGCATGGTGGTGTCCGGACGTTGTTGGATACATTGTGCGTGGCGTACGGCTGTATAAATCGAGCGAAAAGGTACTCTGGGATGAAGTTTCAGTTGTAAGCAGAACATTTCGAGCTCTATGAAAACTTCTCTATATGCCGGATCATATGCTGACAGCCCGCAATCTGTCTCTAATTTCACATCTGACGGTCATTCTTTTTTCCTAACCGGTTTCGTAAGGACAAATGTTCGAAGCACGTTGGGGCAGGCTGTTTGACGGGAAGTCTGGAAGCCAAAAGACGGCGATCGCATATGTTAGAGGCACTTTTCGCCAAATTGTTTCGACCGGACTAGGCTGTGACCTGGGAGTTCTTCGACTAGCTGGGCTTGACGCATTTGTAAAACACTTGCAAAACCCAGTGATACACATTCTTGTGCTTGTTGATACCACTGGTGCGGAGCGCGAATAGGAAAATAACGCACCGCTTGCTATTCATTGAAATTAGATAAATAGGCGAGATTTCGTTATCGGTTGCCCTGTTCGTGCTATAAAAAAAGCCACAGTTTCGCCGCAAGGGCGAAGCAATGAATGCGATAGCAAGAAACTAATGCTATACGAAGTGAGGCTCGCCAACGGATACTTTCAGTTTGAACAGCGCTTCTATTGCAAAGGTGGCCGAAGCAGCGAAGGAAACTAGCGTGCTTCAAGTGAGTGATACTTGATAGTTCGCGCTCATCTTCTGTTTGTTCGTTTAGCGGCGTCCCTTGAGCTCGAGTGACTTTCGTACGCTCCGTAACATGAGCGCGGACATCACGGTGAAAGCTCGAAGCATCCCTCTTCCCCTCACCACGAGAAAACCGCGCGACCAGACAGCGGAAGGGCAAGGTTCTCCCTGCGCAAATACAAGAAGCGAGCGAGCTCGCCGACGACTTTTAAATGCGCCCGTCGCGCTCCTCACGCCATCTCGCTGGTAATAAAGAAACGCTTATAAGCGCCTGCCGTCTCTGAGTCCTGCCAGCGGTAAGGGTTTGTATATAACGCTCGCCCTTAGCTACCTGAAAGATCTGCGCTTTCTGGCGCTAGTGTTTAGCGCGACGCACTGAGGAATGAGAGGTCGCTGGTTCGATTCCGCGCTTCGGAAGCATTTTCCTGAATTATATTTCTTTGATATATATATATATATATATATATATATATATATACATACTTATACATATACGGTGCATGACGGCGGCGACGGCGACGGTAAAATCCAGCCGAGACTGTCCATATAATTGCTATCGCAATAAAAAGGGTAGCTCGCAACTACGAGGTTAAGTAACGTCATTTGGGCAATATACAAGGACCTGTTTTTTCTTACATTCGTGCATTTTTTCGTTATATTTGTATTTGCTTTATGCAGTGCAGCGATCCAGTAAAACCAGCAGGTCTGAACTGTGCACTGCTCTTTCCAGCTGCAAACGTAAAGCGACCAAACCGATCGCCCAGGGGTACTCCGACCGTTAGATGCCTTCAAATTGAAAAAAGTTGTTGAAGATGTGACAGTTGTATCACCTATACGGCAGCATTACGAAGAAATGCTTCATCTTTTCCAAGAAGAGATAAAACAGCTCAGATGAAAATTTTGCAGCAGAAAAATTGCACACTAACCAAAAAGAGCGAGGCTCGATCCTCAAGCGATAATAAAGTAGATCAAGGATCAAAAGCTCATGTCTGAGTAGGGCAGGGCGATGTTCACTGCAGCCTTCCCCCATACATACAGCAACCCCTAGGGCACGAAAAGACCAGCAAGGCACGTATTCCATCCGAGTTGCGGGCGTTTGCGTTAACGCTGCACTTCTATTCTCCATCAGCTTACGAGTATATATATGTACGCACGAAGTTTAATCGCGCACTGTCAGCGCAGCGCTCTATACGAGAACGGTGTACAGAATTCCATCAAAGGAAATGCTGGCTTCACAGATGAGTCACTGTCTCGAAAAAAGCTAGCCCAATGCCGCACAAAAACTCTACTGTACTTTGATTGTTGATGACAAATGAGATAACATGTTGAGATTGTGGGCGACTAAACGGTTAGATATGCGGACTTTGGGACTGGAATACATGATGACAGACTATGCTCGTTGGCTTAAACTTATGACTTATGCCACTTGGGCGTTTTTAATTGATTCATTGACAGGGTAAGAGAGAGCGGCCGAGCCTACGAAATAGTATCGAAAAAGCTGTATCTATTGAAATAGTGTCGACTGCAAGCTGAATGCCCTTGAAGCACGTCCATGCAAAGCCAAAACTATTCTTTTTGAAGATTTTGAGCTTGTCTTGAGAAAAGAGATGGCTTTCAAGCCTTGACGAATATATATCCTTCTCGATGAGCATATCGAGTGTGGTGCTTTGGACGCACATTTATATTCCACTCAAAGAAAGTGGTCGAACTCCATATATGCATAAGACTCCGTCACATTACGAACGAAATAAACAGGAAAATGAATGCCGAGAAGTGAGGTCTGCTCCTACGAGGATAATTATTTTTTAAAAAATCACAGTTTCGCCGCAAGGGCGAAGCAATGAATGCGATAGCAAGAAACTAATGCTATACGAAGTGAGGCTCGCCAATGGATACTCTCACTTTGAACAGCGCTCCTGTTACAAAGGCGGCCGAAGCAGCGAAGGAAACTAGCGTGCTTCAAGTGTCGTGCTGTGACACTTGATAGTTCGCGCTCATCTTCTGTTTGTTCGTTTAGCGGCGTCGTTTAGCGGCGCTCCGTAACATGAGCGCGGACATCACGGTTAAAGCTTGAAACATCCCTCTTGCCCTCACCACGAGAAAACCGCGCGAGCAGACAGCGGAAGGCCAAGGTTCTCCTTGCGCAAATATAAGAAGAAGCGAGCGAGCTCGCCGACGACTTTTAAATGCGCTCGTCTAGGGTGCCTTGATGCGCGTTTTGTTGCGCGTTTTTGGGGCGCACACATCGAGGCACACTACGCTCGTCGCGCTCCTAGCGCCATCGCGCTGGTAATGAAGAAACGCTGATGAGCGTCGGCCATCTCTGAGTCCGTCCAGCGGCAAAGGGTGTGTATATAACGCTCGCCGTTAGCTATGCGGAGGACCTGCGTTCCGTGGCGTAGTGGCTAGCGCCACTCGCTGCGGAGCAAGAGGTCCCTGGTTCGATTCCGCGCTTCGGAAGCATTTTTCTGAATTGTTTTTCTTTGTGGCTTTTATATATATATATATATACATACTTATACATATACGGTGCATGACGGCGACGGTGGCGGACATTTTCCAGCCGAGATTGTCCATATAATTGCTATCGCAATAAAAAAAAAACACAGTCATACAGGCCCTTCGGTGTGCATGCTTGCAAGGAAAACGCCAAAAGAAACAGAATAAAGCTGACCGCATTCTTATCTGCGATTTCGCTTCTTATTCTTGACAACTTCTCCCTTAATATTCGCCATTATAACCATTAAAAACCACGGCGGAAAGACGCGGTCACCGCGGCGGGCGCGCTTTGGCTCCCGTTTCTTGCCTATGGCAAGATGGCCGCCGCGCGCGCGGCGCGGCTTCACTGCGGCTCATTGGTAAGTATAGGCGGCCTCCACTCCAGCAATTTTTATTTAAACCTCCTTGGTAGCGGAGAACACTTTGCGCCTGGCGTCAGGGTTGCCGTTGGTGGCTACTTTGCGCCAAATTGGCTACTTGACGACAACATTTGGTGACAAAAATTTCAGGTTGGCTCCATGGTTATTTTCTGGCTACTTTGAAATTCTATATTGGCGCATTTAATAGTCATTTGTCCATTTATTTGCCATTATAGGGCTGACGCGCTGGAGTTTTGAGTACTGTGGCGGAGCCTGGTGGCGTGCGCCGAAGTTGCTTGGGTAGTCAAAAATGGACGCCGACCGGCGAGTTACGCAGTTCTCAGTTGCTTTGAGCGTTTTACTTAATTTTGCGCCTAGTTTTCAGGCTCAAAAAGTGCTTAAAACGTACGCAGGAACTTGTCCGCTATGCCTGCAGAGTCTGGCATGTTTGACGAGCGATCCCTGCTTCAACAAACCGTGCCGAAAGCAGGTGGTCCGGGCGACGGTTCTGAGCAGCGCGCGGTCCCGAAGCGCGGTCGCCGCCGTTATTGTTGCGTGGTTAATTGCCTCGAAAGTGGGGGTAAGGATCCTAATGTGCGGTTTTACTGGTTCCCCTGAAAGGCGTACGAAGTGGAGCGACGGAACCGCTGCGTACGTGCCGTCCGACGCGTGAAGTGAGTACGCGAGCAAAACGTGGTTTGCAACGCAACGTGCTGATTACTTTTCGTACGCGCGTGCACGCGTTTATATATGCATATATTCCCTGTGTGCAGTCCAGACGGCAGGCCGTGGCTGCCGACGGCGATCACGAGGATATGCAGCCGGCATTTCGTAGGAAACGAGAAAAACGATGCCATGAGTCACCCTGCGTATGTGCCTACGATTTTCCGGCAGCTTACAGCCGGCTGTAAACATTGCGCGCCATCGCTTCTCGACCGCCACTGCACGCTGACAGAATTTGACGAATTCCCTAGAAGCAAATGTTGAAAATTACGACCGCGCATGGGGAAAAAGGGTGTTTGCGACTGAATGCGGCAGAAAACGGCACACGGCGCGAATGCGCTCGCTCATTCGGGCCTCCGACGGCTAGCCTTCGTCACTGGACCTTTCTTGATTCCGTTTCGTCGTGTAATGCAAATCATTTCGGCTTTCTTAACAGCAATCTTTTCGTTTATGCACTGTCGTTAATCGCGCGAGCATGCCTCGTAAAACTTAACTGGAGTTCAACGTCGTATGAGATTCGCTGCTCATTCGGGCCTCCGACGGCTAGCCTTCGTCACTGGACCTTTCTTGATTCCGTTTCGTCGTGTAATGCAAATCATTTCGGCTTTCTTAACAGCAATCTTTTCGTTTATGCACTGTCGTTAATCGCGCGAGCATGCCTCGTAAAACTTAACTCGAGTTCAACGTCGTATGAGATTCGCTGCACTTGCGAGTTGCAGCGCGCCGAAATGGTTTCTTCAATCTCCTGCACGTCGTAAACATACTTGACGTTGACGAGCTTCTTGCGTTCACGCAGATTGCTTGGCCTGAAGAACTCAGCCATGCCAGAAATTGGCCGAGGTCCAAAGCGCAGCACAACCGACAGCGGCGGCTCCATTGCGCATCTGAGCTTAGTGCTGCATGCGGCCGCCAGTCTGACTACTCGAAACCAAAAAAACTTATCGTAGGGGGCGCTTTTTAGCACCGTTTTCGCAGCGCCGCCTGGGCAGCCAGTCAGGCCTATGGATACATTGTTTCCAAGCTTTTCCAGTGTGTCAGCCGATGCTCGCGCATGTCCCCGCCCCCCCAGTAGGCTGGCGTGCATCGAGGCACCTCAACGCAACGCGCGGCGCGCCTGCAAAGACGGATGGGCGAAGATGCATGCAAGCTAGTAAACACGTGGATGTACGCCATTCACGCTACCCGCCATCAATGCTGACGCTGCGCGCCAGTTTCTAGTGCTGAGGCGCAGAGCGTGTTCTCGTGTGAACTTGACAGATATCCGCAGCAAAATGAAGCTGGACAGTTAATCTTCAACCAGATTTCATTTGTTGAAGCTGGACTGGTATTACGGTAACACTACAAAGCAAAACTGCTTCAACGTTAGATGTTCCACTATAGTTGACTGGAATGTTCCAAAATTACTATCTCTGGCAAGAACTCTATCTGTTTTACGTGTACTATATACATACGCACTGAGCTTATTATATTTACTCATTTATTTTCAACTAAATTGGGAATTGATGACCAAGCGAGAGGGAAAACAATTGGGCTCCTATCACTACATTTTTCTTTATTCAAAATGATGTTATACATTATAAAATAGTTAGAACTCTATTTATAATACCTCTTCTGTTCTATTTGGCTATAAATCTGGCGATACAACTAAATGGCATGGCTACTTTGGCTACTTTTAGCATCATTTCTGGCTCCTTTTCAAATCTGCTCAACGGCAACCCTGCCTGGCGTAGCGTCGCCGGCTCGGCGTGACGAAACGCAACTTCCCCGCGGGCGCTCGCGTCGGACGTCGGAGTATAAGAGAGCCTTTACCCTTTAAACGCCAGTGTTGTCGACGTGCCTGGTAAGCCCACGATGTGCTCACAGCTACTACACTTACAAAAACACGTCGATCCGTTTCGTAACGCTTGGCTCAAAGCCATAAAATACGACACAGAAGTACTTGCTGACTGCTTCGCATGGAACCGATTCCCACAACGCGTGGGATCTGCGGAATTTTTTTCTGCTCCACTCTACCGACGAAGGCGCCGTTATTCCACGCCATATGTCTAAGAGACACGTGCAACTCGCTCTATTCAGCTGAACGTTTTCCAATTAGTATTTGATCATTAAGGTAGATACTTTAGGGCTAAAAGAAGCAACGAGTGTTTTGTAGAATTATTCCGTAAAGAGCTGGCCACGCGCACCATTTTAACATGGAATTTACATAGTCGTGTATCATTTCACACATAATCAGTATTGTAAGTTCATTGTAAAGCTCGATATTGTCAGCGTTCCAAACGAGAAGGAAATGTCGAAAGCATTCTTTGATGTTATTAACAAAGATTTTGCAACATATTGGGCCTAACCCTACTGGAACTTTCCGTATGCCATTCCAATAATTCCGTATGTTTCCGTAAGAGTCACGGAAATATATGGAAAACATATGGAAAATATACGGAACACATATGGATTCCGTATGGAAACATATGGAATTATTGGAAAGCCATACGGAACGTTTCAGTAGGGAAGACCGACGCTTATGGTACACCAGGGGCTCATTCATAAGGCAAATAATAATTAGCATCATGCGCACGGAATTTATTCAAGAGGACAGGTTCGCTTTTATCAGCGTACGCAGTATCGAACTGACACCGTAAGTCAAGGGTTTATGCATATAAACTCCCGAGAATCAACGACGAATGCTTTTGAGAGATCGTGGCATACTGTGTCCAACTAGCTGCAATTAGCATCAGCGGGAAAGCGCGTTTCCACAGAGCTGCCATTACCAAAACCATGCTGGAAAATACTGCTCTTATGCTCCAGGAAAAACGAGAGGTGCGTGAAGTGAACATCTCTATATAAAAAACAAGCGAAAGAGACCGGGGACGACGATTATTCATATCATTCATGCTACTACCTTTATGAACTGGCACAACAACCATATTTTAAAAACACGTGGCACCCTCATACACAAATTGAGATAAAAATGGCTGGCAGAAAAAAAACGAAGACAACAGAACAGGCTTTCACAACAAACCTTAGTACTGACTCGTAAGCGAGGGAATTTTTGGTCGGAACTTACTTATGGCCACCCCGATATCTTGCTCTGAGAAGTGCGGTGTCTCCAGATGCGCATTAAAACTACCGTAAAATGCCGAGCAAGCGCCCCTCCTACGGGGAAGGAAAATCCGATCATATTTGGTTGGGGGGGGGGGGGGGGGAGGCGCTTGCTCGGTCCCGGACCGAAATTGAAGATGGCGGCGGGAGAGTCACTAAAAATAAAAAAATCACATCCATGTTTCTAACTAAATGCTTCATTTATTGACTGTTTTCATTTCCCCTCGTCACTGTCAAACCATTGAGGCAGCGACCGGTTTTACCAATATACGACCGGCCACATGACAACGAAATTTTATGAACAACATTAGGTACACATTCAGTGTACTCATTCTTGTGGTTCTTTTAACACAAGCGATGCTCGTCTTGAAAAAAAAAAGTGGCCGCAGGGAAGGGGAGGGGGGGAGGGCGGGCACTTGCTTGGTCACTGGCATTTATTTCAGATCTCCCGAAAAGGGGAGGGGACGCTTGCTCGGCATTTTACGGTATACTGCCAGTCACCAAAACAAGCAGCATGCGCCGTGTTTAAAATGCCAGGAGAAGGATAACTTACGTCATTATTTTATTTTCCGTCCGCTCAGAACTGTGATATTTTACACGAATCAAGAAACGTTCAGCTTCACACTTGCGCGCTTTTTGACAAATTCACGTATGCATAATAAGTGAGTAATATCTGAGCGGCTCAGCGAGCCAGCGGGACCAGCGGAGAGGGCAGCGGAGCTCAGGACGAAAGGAAGAGTAATAACTAAGGGGCTTAGCGTCGACCCGCTCGTTCCAGCGGAACGTGCAACACACCTCGTGCTCCATTGTGTGCGAATGTGAGTCCACTTAGTTTCGCCGTTGTTTGGCAGCCAAGCTGTAATCTGTACGGAGATGATGTCAAAGCAGCACGTACTTTCTCAAGTTTCTTGTGTGGCCTTGTCTCCGATATCCAATTAAATGATCAACACGATCCTATAACCTTCGGTGTGCCAGCTCGCGGCCTGGTGCCTGTCTTAAGCCTTCAATGATTTGAACCCATTTTAGGTCACCTCCAAACGCCCTCGTATGCAGAAGTCTTCTTCGATTGAAAAGCACCGCCGGGCCTTTTCGCCTTGAGTTGAGCGAGCGCCGCGTTCGCAGGTATCGCCGGCAACATGCCACGGCCGCTTGTGTCGGGGATCGCCATCTTGTCTAGCAAGAACACTGGTCCGCTGGGCAGGGGATACGAGCGTGCGAGCGGTTTGCTCCATGAAGGCGCTGGCTGCTCCAGCATGCCGCGCATGCGCAGATGGCGTCTCCGCTCATCCGCTGGCCCGCTGAGCCGTTTAGCTATTCTTTACAACTTAATGCGTGTTCTTCGTAAAACCTTGATGATACTGTTTTCTTGAACTCCGTGACATCGCGTAGCTTTCTACGAAGGTAACCGCCTCATTCTCTAGAAAAATCGAACAATAGTGCCCGGACCAAAGTTTTCTTTAAAAAATGAATGCTCTTAAAGCACGCTTTACAGTAACAGTAAGAATGTTTGCTGCTGTGTTTATATATGTGGCGCTATACATTTCCGATCAGTTGATATCACTCAAAATGTGGCAAAGGCCTTGACATATACCATTTGAAAACTCAACTAAACAAACAGGTGCAATGAGCACGTACTCCGCCTCCAGTACAAATCCGAAAGGAACACGCCGTTGGTCGAAAGAAACTAATGCACTGACATCAACAGCAAGATTAGCAATATTGAAATCGCTGCCACGCTGAACCCGGAGAGGCCGCATTCCCTTACGTGAGCATTTCGTAGAGTTGCGCCAGATCGGGTCTTAAGGAAGTTAGCTTATAGCCTTATTTCGCGCATTTTAATTTGTTTCACTTGCAATGATTGCTTCGCCTTTGTAACGAAACTGTGTCACTTTGTTCTCATGAAAAGTTAGGACACCGCCCCTACCCGACGCTCCACAGCTCCATATGCCCATTCTGCAAAGTACCCGACGTTCTCGCACATTTGCTCCCGGTGTGCCCGTGTCACGCAAACCACTACATGCAACCGGAAACTGATGTGAATCAAGCGCGACAACCTAACAAACACCACCCAACCGAAACGTTGATGTCCAAGCTCGCCCTTGTGGACGTGGAAGTCCAGCCAAAACTCGTCGCCAGGGCCGAGAGGGCAGTCGAAGCCAGAGGTTTCTCGGACTAGGGAGCTCTTCCACCTCAGGGTGATACCGGGCGTCGCTCGCAACATTGTTTTTACAAAAACAAATGTTTATTTCCTCTCCTCGAGTTCAAGGTGATCCTCATCCTGACTAACGTGTCATCGCTGCCCTTTACCTTTCCCACTACTTATGTCTCTTTAATGTGTTTGTGCGCCCACACATTACGAACTTACGAATACTATTTATTCTTACATGTGCACATACACAACGATGTTTCATGCCTCCGAAATTAGGCAAAAGAAAACTGACAAAGCTGTTTCCTTGCTAAGCCCGTGAAAAACAGGACTACAGTAGGATAAGCAGGAAAAACATTTAAAAACAGCTCAGTTCAAATACGTCACTGTACTTATACCACGGAAGACTTATACCAAGTGGCTACGTCCTATGGCTTATCCTTAAGAGCTTTCCACGTCCACTTCCTGTTTATATTCTTTCTCAAGGCGGTGTTCATTCCACGAAGTTCATTTACTTCAGCGCATTGCACTACCATTCTCTTCTGGTATTTGTAGACTCAAAGCCATACTTATCGATTAATTGTTCCCTCCTGTCTTCTTCCTGCTATCGCACTGAGGTGAGGGACTCTGCAATTAACTTGTCAATATAAACAAATTAAAGACATCGCAAAAGCCATGGGCGGCAATGCCAAAGAGCTTTTAGTTTATTCAAAAAAAGAAAGAAAGAAGATATAGCCATTCTGCGTGGTGGAAAACCTTCAGACAGGACTTTCGTCTGCGAATGCTCACTGCCAAGCAGTTTCATTCGGCGACGCGGCATGGCAGGGGTAACGAGTTTTGAACATCGTCACACTCCTCTGCGGCACCGTCACTGAGCCTAGTGTAGTGGAGTTGCTGCTCGAGTGATAGCTTCCACGCTGAAGCGCGCAGCTCTACAAGTTCGAGTAGGGTCAGGCGATTTTCCTCGGAGGCATCTGGCGACAGGAACGCATCCCGCAAGCAGGCCACTAGCGCCACCATGCGGGTGGGGGCACCTCGCTCGGCAGCTTCGCCGGCCGTCGTCAGCGCACTGTGGAGGCACTCGACCTGCAGTGACATTTTTAAAGCTTTGAGGTAATCATATCCTAAAGGTCATCGTTCAAGTCTGTAGTAGTCCGACTAAAAAAACACCGAAAAATATGGGCAGCTTCAGCTTGCCTAACGTCGCGATGGCTGATTAAACAGCGCAGCTGGTGGCATCAGTTCGCCAACGCTCGAAACACCCTTCCTTCTCTCTCACCAGCACCACCTGTGCTCGAGCGCGCGCTACCATTGGGGGGCATGCGCTCCGTGGATTTCATGCGTGGTGGTTGCGTCGTCCGCGATGCCGAGTCTTCTCCGCCTCTCGCCGATCGTTGTGCCGCTACGAACGGTTGCGTCGTCCGCTACGCCGTACACCTCTCTCGGATTGAGTTTCGACTCTCTGTGATGTCCGTGCCTCTGGCCGATCGTCGTGCCGTGACGGTTCCCACGTCAGCCAAGCCGAGCATCTCTCACCGATTAAGGCCCGCCTTTCCGCGATGTCCTCGTGCGCCGGCTCATCGTGCCCCGTCCATGAACTCCGCTGACCGGATCCCCCCACTTCTACTCTTTCCTATTACTCTTTTAATCCCTCCTTATCCCTTCTCCCTGAGAGCTACTGCTGAGGTGTCATCCTTGAGATAGACAGACGGGGCTCTCATTTTTTTCTTCACTTCCTGTTTTTTTTTATTATTAATAATCACTCCCCCCCCCCCTACCATTGGCCGAATTCTTTCAACGGCAAAGCCAATGTCGCTCCTGTTCTCTCCTCCTCTACACATTACCAGTTCCGCTGCCGCCATATATCCTCACCGTTGCTCTTCTCCTCTCTACCCAGCTTCACCTTCAGGTCGCTACCCTTTCTCTACCAGGCTCCACTCGCTACACTAGGCTTCCCTCTCACCCACTTAGTTATACCAAAGCTCTCTCCCTCTCGTCAGGCTTGGCTCTCGCAGCTGGGCTAGAAAGTGCAGACGGCGGGTACCGAGGATTTACTTCGGCTTTACGCAGCTCCGCTGTTAGGAACGCTAGGCCTGCACGCAACACGTAGCACATCCACAAGTCAAACATTCTGCACAGACCAGCGCCAGTGCATGAAACTACTTGGAGAAAAGACCTTATACAGGCGTCCTATCGGGCGAGAAGTCCAGTTAACAGATGCAATATTGCGTGGCAGAAGCACACAATAGCACCAGGAGTCTCACCATGTCGTTGCGTAACGAGCGTATGGTTTAGAGCTTGCGACCCAACACAATGGGCTCAGCCATAACTCATCATCAGCCACAACATCTATAAAATCTGCAAATACGTAGGTGCACACACTACCTTACAGACGCGTACTGGGTAATTTGTTACAACGCAAGATGGGGATGAATTATGGCTTAGCGGGTACTTCGCGACTGTAACTGTCTTGGCGCGCTAAGAGTTTACGACGGACTCTAAGACGAGCCGTCTGCTGTAGAGAGCACAGCTCTGGTTGCTCAATCATCAGAGCAATGCATTCGACACCAGACAGCTTGCCAACGGCGCAGACGGCAATTTCGTCGCGCGCTCGCGCGGTCCGTATTAATTTGTGGCCGACTCTACCTGTGCAATGGCACCACTAATCAGCTTGGCATAGCACGTAGCAGGAGTGGGTGCGACGGGTGCGACGGAACCCACGCAAGGGCCTCCGAGCTCTACGGTGGCAGGGTGCATCGGAAACCTCGAAGGTGGAGTCGCTCAACAATGGCTGATGAAGGTAAGAGGGAAGCCAATATTACTAGAATAGGTTCAGTGTTCAAACTACCGTGGCTGCCTAGACCCGCCACCGATTCTCAGATCTCATGGCGCCGCTGTTCCTTCTTGCTCGGTCAGCACGGCGTGGTCGGGGCGGCGCTGCACTCTGCACGCGGCTGTGCGCGTGGTTTCGCGTTGTGTCTACATGAGTGTTTACCTGCATTGTCGGTTTTGCGATCCTCGTAGTGTAGCCGCACAGTGCTGACCGCGGTAAGCAAGTGACCGATGCCGATGTGTTGTGTTCCTGGGTACACACAAGTGGTTATGCGACGGATACCAACAAGTCAGCCCGACATTTCTTCTCTGCTCCCAGTGACGAGACGCTTCGCTACACATAGAACAGGTTCCTTCCGCATGCCGACAAAAAGCTCTGAAGGAAGTCTAAAGTTTGTAGCATCTATTTTCACGACGAAAATGCCCTCAAAACTACGCAAATGTCATCAACGGAACGGTTCCTCGAACAGCGCGTGAAAAATGAAGCCTTGTTGAAGGTGCGATCCCAGGGTTTTTTTTTCCAAACCTACCTTCTTACCTATTGAAGCCGCCCCAGAAGCGGAAAAAAGAGAGCATTCCGGAGACAGCTTGTCTGCGGCCTCCGAGAGCAGGATAGTGGGTAGAACAAGCCTAACATTGAGCTCGATTCAGACGCATCCTTTCTGCTGGAATTGAAGAGCTCACACTGAGTGACACAAAGCGTGTCGCGATCCGACACTTTCGTTGCGGGGGATTACGCTTGGACACGGCAGTGGTTTCCTCATCGCATTTTTCTGTCAGCCGAGCTAGCAGAGTTGTACAACAGAAAAGTGCGTCTTCGTAAGAGACAAAAAGCTGACTGCAGTAAGCGTGCGCGGCAAAGGCTTGCTTCAATGGCAGCGTCGCCCCTATTGACGACCTCCAATAACTACTAATCACAGTTGACAATTATTTTAGTTTGTGAAGGCGAAGGGGCTCATAGACGCAGCTGTTGCACATGTCAATGCAAATTTATTTCCTCACAGGCTACTTGCGCGTTCTGTCGCACTCAGGAAAAACGCATCCAAAGAGATGCGTCAAGTGAGAAGTGACAACAAGCGCTGATGCAAAATAAAATGAAATTTTTCGAAAGGAAGGCGATGAGGGCAGCAGCAGCAAGATTGTCTTCTTCGGAGAACATTATGAAGTTGAAAGAGCAGTTATCAGCTAAGGATTCAGTGCAGTTCATAGATCGCTGCCACCCATAGAGGAGCTGGATTTTGAAACTTCTCTGGGGCAAGACAAAAGCTCACAAGGAATGCGATGCACAAAGATGTTGGAGCTTAACTGCCTGCTACTTCACATTGCAAGTCTTGAAACATATATGGCTTGCTGCGCAGCATGACGCTTATCCCAATTACCACGAGCAGCCTACTCAATCAGATGGTATCAGGCGTACCTTGCGAATATTCATGGCTACAGTGCAGCTGCTCTTCAAGCACTCCATGCCTCCTAAACGCGCAAGCCCGGTGTGCAGACGTGCGGAACACTTCTGCTCGACGAGATTAAACTGAACGAGTCTTCAACAAGTCACCTGATAAATTTGATGGTTTTCTTGACTTCTCGACTCCAACGGGACAAAGCGGGGTTATGTTCACCCCTGTGTTGCACTCACACTTGTTCATCCCTTTATACGTCGCACTTGTGAATGCGGTGCTCTAATGAAAGAAAGTAATGCTGCCTGCTTTGCTTTTCATCCCGAAATAAACTGCCGAGAGCGCTGCCTTGAATTTATTCATGGTACTTCAAAATATGTACACCAAATGGCCCACTGATTGCTACGTCAGGGTTTCTTCACTCATTTAAAATGGTGGGGCTGACACGAATAGTTGGCACTTTCCTTAAAAGTACTGTTAACTCGACCCTGACAAAGAAGTAGCGCGTTTCCTAGCCTGTTACTGCTGAGCAGTAACGTAACCACAATTTTTTGGGGGGGGGAGGGGGGAGTTAACCATACTTCATGTATGTGCGTGTGTGCGTGTATACATACACAAGTGAAATGGAAAATTTACGGGTAGTGAGGGCTTGCATGATAATTGATGGTAGCGCAGGCCAAAGACACGGACAAAAGAAGGCACATGAGACACCACAGGGCTTGAACCCGCCATCCCTGGCTACGCCCCTGCTGCTGAATACTTACATTGCAGTCTAACTGAAATGCAAATGCAACTTAACTTTGAAAGAGACCTTGACGTCTCGGTGGGGATGTAACGGGAATGTTCACCACGCTTCTTTACTAAATGCCTGACAACAGCTCAGTATACAGTGCAGCGGAGGGCCAAGGCTGCTCGAGCTCGTGAAAACACACTTCAAAAGCGCCCTCCGGGAAAGCGCAGCGGTGTTTTTCATAACCCGGTAAAGTTTTTCTATCAATCCGCTAAACACAAGGCCATGAAAATATTAAAAGTTTCATAGGTTAAAGGACCAGTTGCTATTGTAAGTTGCGAAATCGGAGGACCCGAGCGTGCCCGCCAATATAACAGCTGCACTCGCGTGGAGCTGCTTGCAGCTCTCCCGCCTCAAGCCAAGGCACGGGACACCCGCGATGTATGGCGACCGCGGAGAGTTTGACAACTGAACTTAGTATAGTAACGTTGAGCGAAAGTGCCGTAAGAGTTCTTGAGGGATGTATACCTTTAAAACCAGAACAAAGCAGAGCGGGTCAGCGAACAAACGGGTGTCCATGACACCTTAGTAGAAGTCAAGAACAAATGCGTATACACAGGGCATGTGTCGCGAAAACAAGACAGCCGCTGGTCAATAAGAGAAACAGACGTGATTCCAATAGAAAGCGAGTGCGTGAATGGGAGGCATCGACTTAACTGTGGGGATCAGAAGTTAGCTCTGATAACGTGCCTGCAGCAAGCACAGAACCGGGTTAATGTGCCATACATGGCAGAGACCTTTGCCCTGCAGAGGGCGTAGTCCGGCTGATGATGATGATGGTGGTGACATACCTTCGTTTGCCAGTCCAGGTCAGGCGAGCGCAGGACAAGCTTGCAGGAGTCGCACAGAAGCGCCGCGAGACAGAAGATGTGTCCGGAGTGGCACGAGCCCACCGATGCAGCCGTTCCGCTTCCGGGGATGGCCGACAGAAGCGTGGCCATGAAGCTCACGAAGGCAGTCAGTTGGTGACCGGCATCATGCTCCATCAGCGGTACCGCTGGCGCCTTAGCGGCGGATCTCCGCAACGGGACGTCGCGCTGCTTGAACCAGTCGCGGCAGGCCCACAACAGCCGATCGATGAACATCCCGTCCAGCTCAGCCTGTGGCATTATGCATTGGCAATAAAAGCACAGATACGTAAATTAATCGACATGTAGTAATTGATTGTAAATAATGGTAAACTTTGGATACGTAAATAAAATTTCAAAAATGACACTATGTTAATGTGACGCAGCTTGGAGGTCGAAGACTAGCAATGGCCTATCCAGGAACGCTAAAGGGAAAAAACGTCTCCTAGCATATATTTGTGTGGTCTAGCCTGGCCCACAAACCAGCCGGAGCTCGTAATAAACTTTATTCACTGAGTTCCACCAATACAGTACTATATTGACGGAAGGGCTCACAAAAATGCTACTAACCGCTGGACTAAGCCTCCACTAATCCCTCAGTCCTATATTTACATCAGGCAGAGGTGGTGGTGACCATGACACATAGCAAAATTATCACAATAACTATCCCAAGTTAGACAGATTGCACACGTTCGCACTAGAGTGATCATACACGGCAACAATGCAGGTTATACGCACATATGAAAAACTAAGAAGCATCAATACCGATCATGAATTAAACGCATTATACAAATGTTCCTAGAAGATGGTGACAAAAAAGACCGTGCGAACACATTAGTTGGTGGGCATATGGAGATAAAACTAATGGAGGTTGTTTAAGTGTTGAGGAATTCGAGAAGCTCATTAAGTGTAATGTAACTGGCTACATAAAAAGTCACAGTTTCTCCGCAAGGGCAAAGCAATCAATGCGATGGCAAGAAAAGCGGCCCGTGATGGACGCGCTGCTACGCTGCAAAAATATCTACCCCCCGGCAGCAACTACCGCGCGAGGGCAAGGGTCTCCCTGCGCAAATATTATAAGAAGCGAGCGAGCTGGCAGACGACTTTTAAATGCGCCCGTTGCGCTCCTCGCGCCATCTCGCTGGTAATGAAGAAACGCTTATAAGTGCGTGCCGTCTCTGAGTCTTGCCAGCGGTAAAGGGTGTGTATATAACGCTCGCCGTTAGCTACCTGAAGGATCTGCGTTTTGTGGTGTAGTGGTTAGCGCCACGCGCTGCGGAGCGATAGGTCGCTGGTTCGATTCCGCGCTTCGGAAGCATTTTTCTGAATTATTTTTCTTTGGGACATATATATATATATATATATATATATATATATATATATATATATATATATATATATATATATACACATCATTATACATATACGGTGCATGACGGCGGCGGCAAAACCCAGCCGAGACTGTCCATATAATTGCTATTGCAATACAATGAAAATTGTAAATAGCATGACAATAAGACAGAACAGATAAGGGTACGCGATATTGTGGCTCAAATTTGGAGCACTGCGATGCGCATTTGATGGCGTTGTGTGTCAGTCGCACATCAACGTTGTAATAACAGCCTTCAGGTGCCTTTATAGGCTCTTCTTTGACCTTTCCATAGCCCTTGTCCCCTTCGTAAGCACCACGTAGTTTTCCGGCGACTTCCCTGTCTTTTTTTTTTAAGACATGGAAGAGAGGAGAGCGAAGTGAAACAGCTGAAAGTAGCGCTCGTCCCTAGTGCAGATTCCTTGTGTGTCGCGTCTTTTCTTGCGCTCAGTAACATTTTATCATTGTGCATGAACTAGGCACTCAAGAAGTCCTTTTAAGTCATGACTCCCCGTCTTCATTTTCTCCATCCTGCTCTCTCAGGAACTGTAGAGCCGACGTGATGGTGCAAACACTGAACAGCAGGTTAGGATGTGTTCATTTCATATTAGATTCATTTATTCTAAGCAACTGGAATACTTATTCGTCATATCTTTTCATGGATCGCTCAAGGGTTTAGAACTTAACGGTCTTGCGTGATGACCTCCAAACTTTGACTGAAAGTACTTTCAGGAAGAGATTCGACCACAGCGGCTGAAAACAGCGGCTGGGATACTGACGAAAAAAGGACGGGTGCCTCGATAAAGAGAATTCTTTTCAATTCGACGGACTCCAAAGCCACCCGCAAAAAAACTTGTAGGCTCACCGATGCCCCTGTGCACACATCCGCCCTTATTCGGTTATTAAGGCGAAAGCCTTAGATGCCTCATCAAACGCAGAAAGTGACCGTCGGTGGCGTCGGCGGCGTCGGCTTCCCCCGTCCGCTGCGTCCACACGAGTGATGCAAAAAATCATCATCACGGGATGACGTCACCACAGGACGCCGTAATGACGTCACAGATCACCAAAATTTGTGACTTAATTAGACGTTATTATGACTGACGTCACGTGTTGATGCCATCACATAGCATCGTCGCTTTGTCAAAGGAGGACCGATCCCGGGGGCAGTGCAAAAAGATGTCAGGTGCAGAAAACTTGCAAAGCCTCTGATCCTGCAGGCAGTTAAAACCATGGAATGTGCAGAAAGCTTCCGGAGGGTGGCGGCGCAAGATAAATAGATCGACTGAGAAGAAGAAGGTGGCTTTCGCCTTCGAGTCGTCTTAGTTGATTGCATAAAGGACCCTGCGAGTTTTTCTCTGCCATAGATATTCTAGCAGACCTGACAATTTTTCAATTTAGCCGAGGCGAGTTTTGAGTGAGAGACATGCTGAGGGGAGTGAGTGACGGTTAAGGTTAAAGTTATTGGGAAGTAAGCCCATACAAAGACTGCTTATGACACTCCATTCAGGATGAGGACAAGACGCTTGCGGCGGCGTTTGTGATGTCTTGACTTCTTTCTTGAGTCCGTCTTTGCATGGACTGTCTTTTAGGAGGAATACTTGCCAAGTAGCTCAGCTCTCATTTATCCTGAAGACAAGAGATACGGTGCAGATCACCGGTCTATTGACGGATACGAATTGTTATGGTAGTTGTGATGGCGGTGTCGCTACACACCTAACGACTGGTTACGCAGATGTTCTTGCATGGGAATTAACAAAGAGTTTCGTTTTAAAATAAGTGTAAGGTGCATCCTTGAATGCTAATGGCTCACCGTGATGACGCTGGCGCAGAACCTCGCCGCCGGCCCAGCAGTGTCGTCGTCATGGATGGCTTTCCAGAAGACTACGCGCACAAGTCGATCGACTTCCACTGGCGTCAACGAGTCGGGCTCTGAGAGTAAACAGTGCATAGTTCACGTTGGACAAACGCGTGTATTTCCAGCGCTTGACGATGATGATGATGATGGCGATAATTTCATTGTTCCACCAGATAAGGAGGCCCCCTACTCCCCGTCCCTGGCACACAGGACTCGGTGAAGGGGCTGGCACCTTCGCCAGGCGGATGGCTTGTTGCTGTGAAGCAGGGTCCTCGCTCCGCATCAGGGCTTCCCAGGCCTTTTTTATCATTTATATAAGCTTTATCTCCTTGCAAGCTACCGCGCTCTCACATTATGTCGTCGAGGGTCCCTCTCGCCCCTCAGTGCTTGCACTTATCAGTGACTGAAGTGGTTTGGTGAGATAAATTCATACGAAGCAGAGGGATCGTTAATTACGGAATGCACTCAACATTAGCATTGTTCGCAGCACTGTTTCACAACTCAGAATATGTTGTGAACTGGTGTTAGGCAATTAGCAATTATCATTTGTCGGTAGCATGCTTGTGAAGGGTAATGTCATTCTGCACATGTGCCTAGCCATGCGGCATTTCTTTAATTACGAGCATTTTCTTACAACACCCGGCAGAATATAAATCCCAGTTGTTATTATAACAGAAAGGTAATATTTGTACCACAAATATTAGGCCGGATCTACAACTTCATTAAATATATTGTGTGTAAGGAAACAGTAAAAGTTGGCTGATTAATTACTGTAATCAAATGACATCGCATTAAAAATAACTCGACTTTTTCGAGAGGACAACAAAAAGTACTAAGTGTCTGCACTTTCGTAAAAGGCTTGCAGCTTTGGCAAACTTCTCCCGAGTTCGCAGAAATACCCTGTATAAAGTCACAGAATACAAGGAGCATATACATAAATGAATAGCCGAGAAGGATGGCAGGCAGCGTCCTATGATAGGGAGCTACTTACGAAACAAAGGAAGAGCGTGTCACCAGATCGTGAAAGATACTTCTGGGAACGTGTCACATTGCCCAAACAATATCGCAAGACTGTCCACACAGCGCATTGCGTAGCCTAAGTACAGTAAACAATACGATAGGCTTCCTAAAGGCTAGACTTTCTTACTTTATAACTGAAAATTACAATAGGTAGTAGCGGCCATTTTGTATGTTCGCTCAGCAACTACGCCGCCTACGCAGCAAAAGCAAACGCGACTTCGTTATGCTAGCATCCGTGAGCAAGAAAACGTCCCCTTTGTCCACTGGTTAAGACAGACAGACAGACAGACAGACAGACAGACAGACAGACAGACAGACAGACAGACAGACAGACAGAACAGACACAGACAGACAGACAGATAGATAGATAGATAGATAGATAGATAGATAGATAGTAGATAGATAGATGATAGATAGATAGATAGATAGATAGATAGATAGATAGATAGGATAGAATAGATAGATAGATAAGATAGATAGATAGATAGATAGCTAGATAGATAGATAGATAGATAGATAAGATAGATAGATAGATAGATAGATAGATAGATAGATAGTAGCTAGTAGATAGATAGATAGATAGATAGATAGATAGATAGATAGATAGATAGATAGATAGATAGATAGATAGATAGATAGATAGATAGATAGATAGATAGATAGATAGATAGATAGATAGATAGATAGATAGATAGATAGATAGATAGATAGATAGATAGATAGATAGATAGATAGACAGACAGACAGACAGACAGACAGACAGACAGACAGACAGACAGACAGACAGACAGACAGACAGACAGACAGACGGATTTCTTACGTAGTATACCTGCGAATGTACAACTCTTGACTGTTCAGATAAGTTGTTTAGTTTTTTTTTTTTTGAAGACCAGACAAGCTCCTACCTGACAGAGCCCTCTGCACGATGCTGACGCGGTTGCTTGTCGGTGCGTCATCACGGCGTTCTTGCTTCTGTGGCTTTTCCAGATCTGGGAGTGTGGCACCCGCGTCCTCCGCGCTGCTGCTGGTAGCCCGCTTCCTTCGGTGCGGCCGCGTCCGCCGTGTCCTCCCTCTGGTCCAAGACCTCGTCGATCCACGCTGCGTGAAGGAGTGTACATGAGTAGCATGCTTTACTTACCAGGGTGGCTGATTGAGGTAGTTGACTGTGCATAATCTTATGTTTAAAGCGCATGTGTTGAACAGCATCTGACACTGTCTTCCATCGTCGTCCATGTTCTACAAGGGACAATGATATAAGAGTGGACAACGATGCTAACCGTCTATGACTGTTTTTGTTAACCAAACGATCACTCGTATTTATACATTAAAGGGACACTAAAGAGCAGAGCGATTTTTCTCGCATTAGTAAAGTAGTCTTCCACGATACCAAAAACACCACGCTTGCTGCGAGAAGACGCTTAATAAGCGAGAAAACGCGCAAAAAGAAAATACAGGTGGCGACGCCACCTTGGAATTCCCGCACCATTTGCCGTGACGTCACATATTTTTGACGGCGCCTGCTTGGGCCTACGTAGTTCCTAATCGGTTAAATCGAAGTACATTGTCCACTGAGGGGGCCAGAGACTTGACATAAAGAGTTTGTGGAAATTTCGTCGAGCCAGTGGCGCCAAAATACGTGAAATGCTCTTTGAAACCTTTTACGTCACGAATTACAATGTTCGGCGCGAAATTTAAAAATGAAACTTTGAACTTTGTTTTCTCCTCTAATAATAAACCTATGGTGGTGAAATAAACTACACAAGAGTTCTCCGAGCACACTTTATCGATCTAAACCAATTCATTGTTTCTCTTTAGTGTCCCTTTAAATAATAGTATAATGTAAGCTCATTGAAATGGGTACATTGCACATTGAATATTTTATTATTAAAATGCTACGCCTATGTTGTACCACATGTCTTATACAATGTGCCCTAGCTATCTCTAGCTAGAGGTTTAAATATGTCGACGCACTATGGCGAAGTGACCAAATGTATGTTAGACTATTTCATGGAGTAAGTCACACTATATTTCTAATAATTGCCTAATCAGGCACTTTTGATTAACTAACTAATGAAGCAACGAAGCTGTCTAAAAAAATCCAATTAGAAAGCTGGAGATCGGTTTGCAAAACGTTCGATTAGACAGTTTTTAACGTTATATCTATTAGGTATTGCCATTTTTCTGCTTACTGCAGATGCCCGCGAGAAAAAAAAAACACCGCGTTAGATGCCCGCTTGCGCGCCGGGATCGCAGTGGTCCTAATGCTTCGCGTAAAACGATATGCTTCCCTCACGACGATTCATGACAGCGATAAGCAGACGCAGCGGTTATCGCTTGTGTTGTCGCTAGCAAAACATGCGTCATCGCACAGCCACCACCATCGTCGCTGCCCTGTCGAGGCAGTACACCCGGCCAAATGCTATGGTCGCTTGCACGCTGAACGTTAGAGAGCACTGCTATCACGGCGCGCATGGGCGTGCAAGCGGGCATGTCACGTGGTTTCTCTTTTTTTGTATTTCGCGGGCATCTGTAGAAAGCAGAAAAACACCAATACCTAGAATATATAAAGGTAAAAACTGCGTAATCGGACGTTTTGCAAACCGATCCACAACTTTCTCATTAGAGTATCGTACCAAGCTTCGTTGCGTCAAAAGTTAGTTAATTGAAAATGCCTAATTACGTAATTGATCGGAAAACAAAAATAGTGGACTTACTCTATGAAATATTCGTCAACATACATTCGGCCACGGCGAATCGACATATTTTTAAACTGGTTAGAGATAGCTGGGGCACCCCTGCTGCAACATCACCACCACCACCACCACCCTGTATATTGCCATCGGGTAACACCTGATTCTTGAATTTATTTTGTGTTCTTGCTAAACATTTTGGCTAGTCCGCCTCACATAATACTCCTACGTGGATCGTACCTGTATGTATTCGTAAATTTAAAAAAATCAGCGAAGCTTGCACTAAGCCGCGCAATGCTTGATGTGGTGGACCTCAAGGTCCGCCGGCAACCAGACTGTCGTTTAGAAGAATAGACGGCACGTCCGAACGAACACTTTAATGGAACATGAAGAAAAAAAGATGGTTTCGTGCCCTCGAGCGAGCGGCAGCTCGTGAGGAGCAGTCACGATGATGATTAACGTTCATCTGCTAGGTTGGTGAAGACGAAGTTACAACATCTTCCCGCGCCCAACAGATGGCGTCACTCGACTTCCAGTGGGTAGAGCATTTGAACAGGGCGGTTGACTATGGCTTCGCCCGGCAGACGAATAGAACAGGAGCACACCCTTTACACACACTTGTCTGCCCTTGAGAGATGAACTTAACCTGGGTCATCATATGAATGGGCTTTCTTTCTTGAAGGCACGTCAGGTTGTCGACGAGATGTCCTTAGTCGGAGATGTACCTGGTAGCATTCACTCTTCAGTTCAGTCAAAAGTCCATGTGATGAAGTCGGCTCTCTTGTCAGCTTTCTCTTGCATCTCATTAAGCACGAAGTGCTTCGTAGAGCATTCATACGAGAACTGAACCACTCCATCTCAATTATTCGTTTCAATGGTTTTTTCGTGCTGACAGCATGAGAAAACGTCGTGGCGGCACATTCTGGAACTTCTGCTTGCATGTCTTGACCAGAGTCTTCTGGCCAACTTGAAGAATCCCCGATCCATTTTGATTCCTGCCACCGCGGTCCTCTTTGCTGTAGCTTCTCTGCTGATATGTCTCTTTTCTGTCTCTCGGATTTTCTTTGCCTCGGTGGAAGCGCCGCACGAAGGCTGCGTTGTCTTGTGGATTTTCTCCACCCGGTTCCCGACGAAGGTCTTTCTTGTTCAATGCTCGATGTGTCCTCAGTTTGTTGTCCAACACAGTTTTTTCATCAGCTCCACCATGTAAACTTTCTGAATACCAATTATCTGTTAGAGCGTCAGAAGCACAGTCCTCTTCTACGCATGTCTGGAGTACAATGACTGTAGAACAGTGAGTGCTGTTGCTTCGCAAAGGAATTGGCCCTAGCACAGTCCATCCTAGTTTAGTCTGCACAGCCTTTAGATCTTTCCATCTGTTGCACACGCTTCTCACGTCACCAGTCACAAAATTCCAGTAGTAGTCGGAGCCTATTAGTAGCGCAACGGAATTTCCGTTGTCTCCCTCTAGAGAAAGTGCTCGTGTATCCATTCCACTCTCTTCCATTTTCTTTATAACTTGTTCGCCTGGAATTGGGATGTGCTCGCTACAGATGTCCTCTACTTCTAAAGCGTCGATTATAATCGGTTCCTTCGTAGCCTCTTCGAAAATGCTGACACGGACTTTTCTCATTGTTTTCTGCGTCTTGTGACCTCCGAAAACTCCAACTGTTACCGTTTCTTCTTGCAACAGCTGGCAGCCAAGTTGGCGAGATGCTTCGATGGTGATGAAGCTCCGCTGACTCCCTCCATCGAAGAGTACCCTGTAGTACCTTGAAGACATCGTGCCTGCTATCTTGGCTGTCAAGGACTGTAATAATATAACAGGGCTCGCTTGTTCCGAGAGGAGATTGACTGCTGTCGCAGAAGCCTCGTTTGCCTTCTTCCAGAAGTCCGGGTCACACATGGATGTTGCATGTCGTCGAGAGCATCTGTAGCATTTTTGTCGTCCCCTGCAGTCTCTTGCCATGTGACCTTGCTTGAGACAACGAAAGCATCGCCCGGCCTTGGCGAGAATCTGCTTCTTGACCGCCAAATTCGTTTCGTCGTCGCAGACTTCGGCACGATGCTTCGTCGACTTACAAAATAGACATGGATCAGGCTTCCCCAGCACACTTTGCAGAGACGCTGCTGACGACGTAGTACGATGCCTTACTCGTCGCGGCATCTCTCCAGTTGGTTGAGGGATTTCAGGTCTTGGGGACGCACACGCCGCCAGAGTTTCTCTGCAATGAAGCTGATGTTGGAGGAACTCCAGAAGATCTTGCAGCTCTTTCTCGATTTCTGTCGTCCTGTCCTGTGGGTCCCTTTGCGCTTGCATCGTTGATACCGCAGTTGTCGTCGGCTTGTGAAGTTCATGATACTTGAGCACCAAGTCGGATGGTAGGACTCGCAAGAGAATCTCCCGTAGCATGGAGCAGTATGTATTGGGGCTTGTTCCAAGCGCTTTGAGACTCCTGACATGTACTTGCACTTCGTCGTAGAGGTCTCGAAGTTCGGTGGTGCTAGAAGACGACAAGACTGGCCTGAGATCTAAGAGGCTTCGAAGATGTTCCTGAACGATAATCCTCTCATCCCCGAAGCGTTTCTTGAGGATATCTATCGCGTCTTCATAGCACTCCCCCGTTGCCTGGAGTCCGGAAATGGCTGCAGCGGCAGTTCCAGTGACAACCGTGCTCAAGTAGTTGAATTTCTCGGCAGCGCTGAGGTCGTCGTTGTTGTGCACTGCCGTCGAGAACTGCATCCAAAATCCATGCCATTTTTGTCGGTTGCCGTCGAATTTCTGCAGTTCTAGTTGCGGCAGTCTCGACCTGAAACTGACGGAAGCTTGGCTCGTCGTCGGGCGCGAGGCTTGAGGCGACTGGTTGTTCAGAATCGCAAAGCGAAGCTTTGCCGTCGATGTGACAATCTTGTCGCCATATTTGCTCGCGTCTGTGATCTCTGCCTCGATCAGCTCGTCAGGCGTCTCGTCTATTAGGCTTTCATCAATCTTCGTTATCTGTGCGTAGATCGCGTTGATTCGGTCAATTGAAACGCTGACCTGTGACGATGACAGCTCTTGTTCTCGTAGGAGGCCTTCCACTTCTTGGACGATGCCATCCAGTTGCGAGCGCAGGCACTTTCGTCGTCGGAGTAGCCGTTCCATGGGTCAGTCGGCAGCCGGGAACTCTTCGTCAAAGGCTCAGGGGTCGCAACGCGACACCTTGAATCGATGAGGCGTCGTTCGGAAGATCCCGGGTTTCGGCACCATGTGGTGGACCTCAAGGTCCGCCGGCAACCAGACTGTCGTTTAGAAGAATAGACGGCACGTCCGAACGAACACTTTAATGGAACATGAAGAAAAAAAGATGGTTTCGTGCCCTCGAGCGAGCGGCAGCTCGTGAGGAGCAGTCACGATGATGATTAACGTTCATCTGCTAGGTTGGTGAAGACGAAGTTACAATACTTGAAACAGCGAAACTGGACGATTCTGTAGACTAATCCGGTTGCTTCTAGACTGTTTCTTGGCCTTAGCTAGGTGATGAAGGTTGTTTCTAGGTTTCTTCTAGGTCGTTGCTAGGCTTTAGCTAGGTGATGCTAGGTTGTTTCTACGTTGATTCTGAGCGCAGTGAGGTTCGACTTAAACCACAGACAGTCACAGAGACGACACGGATGTCCAAACTCCACAGACAAACTCGCGCTGAAACCAAGCGTTCGCACCTCTCATCAGGGTGTCGGAACGAAATGTTTTTCGTTTCGGTTTTAGTTTCGTTCCACCGCAAAAAGTTGCGTTCCGTTTCTGTTCCGGAAAAAAATGTTCCGTAACGGTTCGTAACGTTTTTTTTAATGGAAAATTTTGAAGCTAAAGTAATCATCAAAAAAACATTTGATTTGTGACGTAGTTACTTGCCTTCCTCCTAAGAAAGCGGGACTAGGGTAAAACGCGTTCTTCAGAGGAGCGGAAGTAACTGTACGATGAATTCCTACTAACTAGCACAAACCAGTATACCCTTCAAAGTCATAGTATTTATTTTTTCCAAATTCAATCACGACTTTTAGTGGGCTCAGTGCTTTGTGTCAAGGGAGTGAGCACGATCTCAGAAGCAGCACGTCACTGAGTGCACTCTATGATGTGCGAGACCGCTGTTTTGATAAAAAGATTGCCAGGCCTGCGCGGAATGCGCAGCACAGTCACAGCGAATGTTGGAAGAGCGGACTTCGTAGAGCCCGTTGTAGAGTCTCTTAATCATCGCCATAAACGCCATAAATCATCGTAATTTTTCTGAAGTACCGAAGTTCCCACCATGTCATTTTTCGTGATTGTTCGGAGAATCGTGGTAGCTGCTACACATCTGTAAAGCATTATGTGCGCTTTGTGCTGTGGCTGATGACGATGAATTATGGCTGAGCACTTTGCAGTGGGTGGGAAGCATTAAACCACACACTCTTTGCGGAATTAGCATTGTGTGATGGCTGGTTGTCGTTTTACTCTTCTGCCACGCTGTATTACATATGTTAACACGATTCCTTGCCCGACATGACGCCTGTATAGAGTATTTTTGCGAAGGAGTTATAGGCACCAGCGTGGCACTGTGGTGGAAGACTCGACTGCCACGCAGGGGGCGCGGGTTAAAATCCCATCCGATCCTATAAATTTGTTTCTCATTTTATTTTTTCTTACTTCACGCGATAGTGGTCACGGACACGGGCGGCGGCGGACAACTATGGTGCCAAAATCAGCTGTTCTGACCTCATAACAGCCTTCGCTGTAACAAACTTCGGCGCCGACAATGCCCTCTCCCCTTTGGCCTGCGTGACAGGCCCGCAAATGTCCACTTGCGCTAGTATCAACATCTCTGGTTGCCACTGTTTTCGTTTTTCGCACAATTTCAACATATCTTTGCTTTCGAATTGCTGCCTGAGGTACGCGTTAATACTGTACCCTGAGATATGCTCACATTGCATGAGCTCAGTTGTTCCAAACTGCGAAGTTTTCTCGTGAACCGAAAAACAATTGAAAAAATTTCGGTTTCACTCCGGAACGAAATAATATATAAAGTTTCGTTTACGTTTTCGTTTCGGTCAAAAATATCGTTTTTTTTCGTTTTTCGTTTTCGGTTTTTGTTCCGTTCCGACACCCTGCCTCTCATAGATCTACGGGCACGTCGTCGTTGGCGTAGGCCTTCCATCGCTTCGGGGTCTTCCTGCAGCCGCCGTTGCCTTTCCCGTAACCTAGTATTCTCTCGTTGTACGTACTCGGGGTCTTCGGCTCGCCGCCGTCGCTTTGCCGCCATTTGTTGTTGGGCTAACTGATGCCTTATTCATTTTTAGTGGACCAGTGGTGAGTAGTGGGATTTAACCATTTTCTGTGGCACATACCCGTTTATGATGACGGTAGTCTTTTGGTTCGTCGGACAAGGAACGACTTGCTAAACAGCTTCGCCGTTAATAAATGAAAGGGTAGGGACTTGGACCTGTTGGTGTTCCATATTGTTAAGGTAGGGCAAGGTGAAGACACACATAGGGACAGGAGCTTGCTCGTCCTCGTCTTTTTCGTGTATCTTTGTGCGGCACATCGCGCTGCCCCACTGTATCCACATTCAACTTTCGCGCTGCAAACCTTGCGGAGGCTCCCGAGGTCCGACCCTTTGCTCGCCGCATGTAACGCGCCATTGAGAGCCGCAATCTGGTCACGTGACGCTCTGCGCATCACGAGGCATGCTCGGCTAATGATTTAGTCAGAGGCAAAACTTACAATCAAGGCGGAGTCGGCGACGGGTCATTGCAGCAGGTGTGTGGCCGCAAGCCGGGTGCGCAACTGGGATCGAAGTTGACCGTCCAGTTCACAGGAGTGATTGTGACTACTTCCAATGCTGTATTCAACTATTATGGAGATTTCTAATGTCGCAATGCGTTCGAGCCCGCATCCTCAAGCTGGCAGCGCTAGACCTTAGTCGATAAGCTACGATGGCGGGTTTGCTGTGATCATCCGCTTTAGATATCTCAATAAGTGCAGTTCAATAAAGTGAATAGTTTGTTCTATTGCTAAGTTGTACACTTTGTGTTCCTTGAAATTTGGCTGTGTTCAATTTCCATGATTTCTTAATTAGCTTGCCGATGTCTGTTGGTTTGAACGCTTTCTCTGAAATGCAAGAATTTGCTATATTTTCGGCTGTGAATGCACCGTTATATTTTCCATGTTCTCGTATATTTAGAAAAAAAGTCGTGGAATTAAGCTCCTACCAACGCTTCAAAATATTTACAAGTTCGTTTTAAACTCTCAAGTTGTTACTAATTGGACTCTGCATTGTGGGGGTCACTGCTTTAAATATAAACGTTATAACTTCATTGCTGTAGAGTATGGAACAATAAAACGCAACCGAAAGTAGCAACATTCACATACACACACGCAGCAAGGGCTATGGCCTTATTCCGGTCATCCTGATGCATGGCCTAGAGAAAGTAAGTAGCACCTATGGTTTCATAAACTCGTTTTATCAAAGCAAGCCGTGATTTTCTTTTATTTGTCGAGCAGAGTATAGCGATAGAAGCACTGCAATATGCTGAAAGAAAATATTTTTTACTTCCATCACATGGAAGTCTGGCGAATCTCAGTATAGCTAACAGAGAAATATCTTTGATTGATTTGTCACATAACGCGAAAATATAGGCATCTATACCTACCCTATGAAGGGTAACAGCTTGCGCTGGACTAATCATTTCGAGCTGTGTCTCCGGCATTCGGAGGCGACACACCTAGATCATATATGATTAACTGACACTATTGGCAAAGTTGCTAAACTGTTTGCTCCCTGTACGCTGCAGTTCTTACCTCCTGCATTCCACGAGAACTAGTCGAAGACCATACTTTACAGTCTGCCTCGAAGTTTCTTCCGTGTCATTATATTACGCAGTCGGGTAACAATCCACCTCTGCGTTTCGCGCGATGATTGACGTTTCAAGTGTTTCCACGAGGCAACTGGGGCCACATGTTGGTAACGGAGATGTGAGCGATGCGTTCATTTATACGGTCTCGAAGATACGTTTTGAGAGCGCTGGAAGATTTGTATGCTACGTGCACGTTAACACACTAACAGCCGTTGTACGACTATTTCTGCGGAAGTGCAAAATGTTGTGATCACTCTGTAGCGGCTTCATAAAATACGTAGACATAACGACCAGTTTGATGACGGTGAGATGAGTTAGTGAGTGCGCGTGAGAAAACGCCAGAGTTTAATCTTAGCCGAAGTGCGAGGTAAAAGCGAAAGAGGCCACCCGTGCACCAAGGCGGTGAAATGGTTGAAGAGGCAGCGCAATAAGACAACTACACAAGAAAAAAATTACACCATCTCCCGCTAAAGGGGACCATGAAGCGATGCGAAGCCGGAGCACTTGCACGATCGCGTTCCGTTGGCGATCGTTGGGCATGCTACCGACCTCGCGTCGTGGAACGCGAAGAGGAACGCTACGCGCGTCTTGTCTTCCCTCTAGCCTGGCCGTTAATTCTCACAGGGCGAGCGGGGAACGCGGTCGGCAGGCGTGCGAGAGGGGCAGCGTAGGAGAGGAGGGAGAGGGGGAGGGGACGCGCATGCGCTGGTGCTCATCCAATGGCTCATCGCGGCGTTGCGCAGGAGAGAATTTCGGCCTGTCTAGCCCGCGTTTCAGAGGAAGAGTGGAAAGGGGGAGGGGAAGTGGAGAGGGGGATGGGAGAGGGGAAGTAGAGAGGAGGAAATGGGAGAGGGGGAGGGGGGAAGGGGAGAGGGTATGCGCATGCGCAGTAAGGGTGGTCACGCCGCACACCACCACCACCACCGGATTGAACACCGCCTTAAGATACTTCGCATCTAAAAAACGAAAAGACCAGACGAGTGCTAGGCGGGTCTTCTTGTTCCTTCTTTTGTCATTGTGCTATTCCGCACCTTGTTCAGGTATGGACACTTAGAAACTCGCCCGAATTTCAGTTGCTGCATGGTTACATGGTATTTTCAAGGTAACAAGAAAGCCCCAGGAACTGGTAATAAACTAGTGCTGTAGAAAATGAAGTTCTATAATGAAGAACAGGCGCTTCTTGAGAGGAGAAGACGACGATGAGTTTCGAACGGACCCTCTCTGTTCCATTCAGTTTCTCGCATTCTTACTATTAAGTCAAAAGCCTTAGATGCCTCACATAACGCGAAATGTGAATGTCGGCGTCGGCGGGGTCACCAATGAAGGTCAACGAAGTAGCCGTTACCTAAGACAATTCGAGAATACGAGCTCGATAGTGAAGAGATAACAGGTACCATTGACTGCCCTATACTCGGTGTCACACCAGCAGTCGCCAGCCATTCAACGGCACCAACATTGATTTTATGTTGCGTCGCCGTTCCTCACCTGCACATTCGCCTCGGATTAGTGCTCATGGGGTGGTCTGCTTAAAATTGAAAAGATTTTTTAGTGTCACTTAAGATGCTACAGGATGTTTAACACTAACCGTTTCCTTCGATAGACATTTGCAGCAAAATGAGGTGCTTTACAAATGGCGCCAGCAGTACGCAGCTTCAGATTACGCCACGATATTTTCAGTCTGTCATATCTCGTTTAAGGATGCTGAGAACTGCTGCCCACATCGGTGAACACCGGGTCTCAGAAGGTAACGTTAGAGCCGCAATGTATTTTCGTTTATTGGCGTTTATATGCTTTGTACAATTTTATCTGCTTATGTCGCGTATAGAGGAAGGGTTCTTACGTTTATAAGATGCAAAAGGTTACGCTGCGTCACCGCAAACACAATCCGCTCAACCCAGTGCATGCCACACTTTTTTTTTTCCAAGCCAGTCCTTTCTGTGGAGGGCTACCAAGCTTGTACAATTCCACGTAGGAATGCCCCAAAGCATCCGGCCTACTTAGAATACCCAATCCCTACGCCTCCCTGTGGGAAGCCGCTCTTTCCAGCACAGCCCTGGACGTGGACGACCATCTAAGACGGAGCGACTGGGCAAATCGGTTAGCGGCAGCAAAGGGGTACCTAGAGTGAGGGATGCACCTCTGGGACCGCACAAGCAGAGCGACCCTAAAAATAAAGTTTTCTAATACTCTTACCTCGCGGTAGTCAATGAAATCACCAAACTAGCTAAATTACAGTGAATAGGCATTGACAACGCATGGAGGATGACTCACGCTCGAATGTGCCGCAGACACTGCGGGAGACTTCGTGCAAGACTCTGTCCCGGTTGTGGCCGATGACGTCACACTATCACAAGCGCCGTCCGCACCACCAGTGGCCGTCGACGGTACTTCTTGATCGGCGTGTTCCTCGCTAGACGCGCTCATGTCTGCAAGAAATGGGATTGGATGATTACTTACATAAGAATAAAAAATAGTAACCGTGAAAAGTCGATGAAGCCGCGGTACCATCCTGGCAAATCACGAAGCTTCATCGTGCATTCCTTGCTATCTTATTAATTACTAGCGTAATAATGTACGGTCGTCGGCGCCGGGTTTTTCACGTACGACGCCGCTACCGAAATATGTTATTTATAAAAGAATCACCTAACATTATCGAATTTTACATTTCAAAATGGCATGATTGTGAGGCCCGCCGTAGTGATGGACTCCGAGATAATTTTTGACACCCGCACGTTTTTTAAAGCAAGACGAAATCTTATGTTCTTCTTTTGCATTTTCTCGTTATATAAATGCTGCCGCCGTGGCCGGCAATACAGCCAAGGGCCCCACCCGTGCTTAGTAGTGCAACACCAGAGACGCTAAGGGAACGCGGTGGGTATTGGTTTAAGAACTACGGGTTAAATATACACCCCAGAATACTGACTTCGTTCAGCGGGACAGTCACTCCCACGCTCTGAAAAGGAAGAACCCTTTGCGACACGAATGAAGATTGACTGTCCATAAATGCATGAAATTCACATAATTTGATGCCAATGTTCTGGAGACCCAATTTAAAGCAAGTGATATTGTTAGGATAAATTAGTTTATTTTATAGCGACTGATTGCAATAACAACACAAACAATTATCGAAATATTATACAGTCACTCATGATATACTTATTCATAAAAAATACAACGACCCACTCCAATCACTTGCGATAGTTATCTACTGGCGGCGATCGCATTCCTAAAAAGTTTTAAAAAACATTTCAATATTCCTGCCGAAAGCCCCCAGGTCTAACATCAAAACACGGTACCGATTTCACCAAAGCGATCGTGTGTAGCAAAATATTTTACCCAGAAATTACGTAAATAAACTTTTGGTAGCAATAATGTTTAATTTAACGTTTGCTCAGTGTTCGTGGTCTTCTTGGCGACAGTGCACAGAAGTCGCGTAAGTCGCGTAAGGCAAAAGTAAGTCGCGTCTCCAAACGAGGACGCCGTGTCGCAAAGAGATAAGCAAGATACCCTACAAATCCAGCATTCGGAAACAGCCCCTGCCGTTTTTTTAAAGTTCTCAAGCGTAAGGCAAATGCGCGTCATGTCGTTCGAAGAAACCGTTCGAACGACGTGCGCTAGAAGGTCCAAAGACAACCTTGTCCCCGCTCACCTTCAGATTCCTTCACGTCGGGTGGTCAGGCCCTGTTACACGTCGCTGCCGACGATCGTACGAAGGCGGCTTCGTTCCAGGCAGAACTGCAGAAGAACAGCCACCAGACGTTGGTCTTTCGGCGTTTCTTCGCAGCGTTGTCGAACGAGCGATCACTAACAGCGACGATCTTAAATCTAGCAGCTATGCTGCGGTGCCTTGCAAACAGTACCGACGGTCGCGCTACCGCCCACCACGGGCAACGGCCGGTCATTCGTATCTTGTTGATCACGTTTGATGGTTCGAGTTACGTCAGCGTTCCGATAACGGCCACGACATCGACGATATCGCCATTTCTTGGATCGAAAAACTATCGCACGTGAAACCCACGCCTGTCTCAGAAGGACCAGAGAGACCGCAGAACCGACACGTCTTCGGTTTATTGTTGTCAGAACGAGCATAAAAAAATAATAAGATTGTAGAGCGTGCCCCTGGCCACCTCTTCTTCCTCGTCAACAGCTCCATCTTCAATCTGTTTTCTACATCTTCCCGCCGGCCAGATTCAACCGATGCAGCCTTCGAGCGAATACAACAGCTGAATCGGTCTCTTGACCAGTTTTCCTTCAGATGTCCGAAGCAAACATGTCCTCACTAGTCCATCCTTGCCTGGGAAAATCTTTTCAACCTTACAGAGTTTCCACTGCCTTTTACGTGCTTCTCCAAGCAGAAGCACATCTGCTTCTTGTATAGCTGTGTGTCCAGCCGTTTTTCTGCTAGCACACTTCAGCTCCCTTAAATACTCTTGTTTCCATCTGATCCACCATGTCATCATTGCCTCTTTTCTTCTACTCCAGTAATTCAGCAAACTGTTTTCACCAGGTTTGTCGTATTCTTGCTTGTTAATTACTTGCTTGCCTCCTATAACATCCGCCGGTGTGATGGGTTGTGGCTCGTTGGGATCGTCATACACGTAAGTAAGAGGCCGGTTGTTAATTACTCCTTCTGCCTCAACAACCACAGTCCGTAGTTCTTCTTCATCCAGAAGTCGAGCTCCTATAGCTTTTGTCATTGACGTTTTAAAGCTTCTGATGAGTCTTTCATAAAATCCTCCCCACCATGGAGCTAACTCTGCAATGAACTTCCATTTTACTTGCAGGTTGCTGGTATACTGTTGCACCCTTTCGTCTTCCATCTTTAATATTTTGTTTATCTCTTTTTCGGATTTCTTGAAGGCTCTTGCATTGTCACTATAAATTGTTGTGCACAATCCTCTTCTAGCTACGAATCTTCTGAACGCTTGTATAAACGCTTCCGATGACATCTTCTTGACCAACTCTAGTTGTACAGCTCTTGTTACTGCACACGTAAATATCACAATGTAGAACTTCGTAATTTTGCTGCCTTTCTGCTCTCGAGCATTTAGCGGTCCAGCGAAGTCCACACCAACTTTGTCGAATGGCCTCGTCTTCGTTATCCTGTCAGCTGGAAGTGGTGCCGTTTCTTGCGTCATTGGTCGGGAATTAAACTTCCTACACGTGATGCATTTCTTTATAACGTATTTTACCATCTGTCGGCCCCGAACAATCCAAAACTTTGTCCTTAGGTGGGTCAATGTTGATGCAACGCCACCGTGCATGGTAACTTGATGCGCATGCAGTACTAATAGTTCTGACAAGCGACTTTCCCTTGGAAAAACAATGGGATGCTTTTCATCAAAGCTTAAATCACTCCATTGAAACCTCCCTTTCACTCTTAAGACACCTTGATTGTCTCCGAAGATGTCCGTGCTGTACAATTTCATTGTGCCATTTATTCGTGTCACTTCGTTTTGTAACGTCTTCTGCTCCTGCTTTAACAGCACCAACTCTGCCTTGTCCAATTCTTCTCCTGTTAGCGAACCTGTTTTCGCTTCTCTTCTTAGGTTTCCAATGTATCGCATCACCCACGCTGTAACTCGCAATGCTTTTTTATACGATCCGAACCTGTTAACATCGATTATTTTCTCTTGACTCGTTGTGGTAGTTAGGCTTGTCACAATCTCTTCGTCGTGTTCGTTGTCATCATTGTCCGATTCTATCATGATGTCATAATCAGGCCTTTGTTTTTCGTTCCTGATCCACGTGGGGCCTTTCCACCATAATTCACTGTTCAGTAAATGTTGCATCTTCACGCCCCTCGTCATCAAATCCGCAGGATTTTCATCACTTTTAACATAACCCCATTGACTTTCTTTGGATTTGCTCTTGATTACTGCTGCGCGGTTGCGAACAAACAGATCTTTCGTCTTGCTTGACTTGATCCAGCAAAGCACAATTTGAGAGTCAGTCCAGAATCTCACGCTTCTTGCTTTCCTGATGAAATTCTCAGTTATATGACTGGCCAATCGAACTGATACTGTGGCGGCCAACAACTCCATTCTTGCCAGTGTAATCTTTTTGATTGGAGCGACTCTACCTTTTGCCATGAGTAAACTGGCCTCATTGCTGCCATCTGAGTATTCTGTTACGAGATATGCTGCTGCTCCGTATGCCATTGGGCTTGCATCTGAGAAAACGTGTACAGTTGATGCTTTCACCTCAGCTTGCTTGTTGTAGTCATAGCATCTGTTAATAGTGAAGTTATCCAGATACTGAAGCTCCTCTGCCCAATCCTTCCACGCTGATCGGTGCTGGCTCGGTAACGGGTCGTCCCATTTTAGGTTTTCTATCCAAATCTTCTGCATCAACATCTTTGCTCTAACAGAAAATGGTGTCAAAAAACCTAAAGGGTCGTATAGCTTTGCCGCAGCTAGCAAAACCTGACGTTTTGAAAGTTGTCTTGTATCCATGTCCTGTCGCCACGTAGTGTCTGGGAAGCTCAGCAGGTCGTCGACAAAATTCCATTTCAATCCCAAAACCTTGATTTGTCCTTCTTTTCTGATTCTTCTATCTAAATCTTCTCCTTCTTCGTCAAATAGATTTCGCAGTTTGCCGTCATTTGAAGTCCATTTCCTTAAATTCATTCCTGCACCACGAAAAATGTATCTGGCTTCTTTGTAAAGTTTAGCAGCTGTCGAGTAATCGTCGGCTCCTAGTAAGACGTCGTCGACGTAAATTCCCTTTCGGAGTTGCGCCACAACTGCATGATACTTTTCTTCGAAGACATCCAAGTGTCGATGAATTGTGGCCGCTAGAAGAAAGCTACTTGGTGTAGTGCCGAAAGTTACTCTCGTCATCCTCCATGTTCTTATCTCCGGGCTTGGCATAGCTTCGCTGGGTATTTCTTTCCACCACAGAAATCTCAGTGCGTCTCGGTCATTTTCTTGTATTGCTATCTGCAGGAACTCTTTTTCCACGTCTGCTGACATGACAATCCTGTGTTGTCGAAAGTTCATCAGCAAACTTGTGATATCGGGGTTAAGGTTTGGCCCATTTTCCAGGTTGTCATTCAGTGATTCCCCTGGGTTTTGACTTGACGATGCGTCCAATACGATCCGTATCTTTGTCGTTGTTCTTTCTTTCTTGATCACAGCCTGATGGGGCATATAATAGACAAATTTGTTCCGTGCGTCTGTTCCGGCAGGTTCTTCGACGTTTTCTGCTATTTCTTTCTCGAAGTATTCTCGAATAGCTTTGTCGTAGGCTTGAAGGTCATCGCGATTTTTCCATAATTTCTTTGTCACCTGCATAAGCCTCTTCTCTGCAACTGCCTTGTTGTCACATAACGTTACGTTTTCCTTCCATGGTAGCCGCACTTGATACCTTCCTGCCTTGAACTCCATTGTTTCTCTGATGTACTGTATCACACGGTCATCGCTTGGCTTTGTCTCGGGTTTCTCCGTGATTCCCATGCTTTCCAAATCCCAGAACTTCTGCAGTTCATCGGTGATCGTGTCAGAGTTGGCACTGACCTTGAGGACCATAACCGTTGATGATTTCAGTGGAACAGAACGAAGATCTACAGGACCTTGAACCGTCCATCCCAACATCGTTTCTATTGCCATTACTTTCGGCTGTATCTCGCGAATGCGACCAGTGACTACCGTCCAGTAGTAATCTGCTCCAATTAATATTGAAGTTTCTAGATTTTCGCCGTCATTGCCCGCCTTCTTACTGTCATCAGCCAAAGAAATCCCTAGAGATCTTGCTCTTTCTCGTACTGCCAAAGGTGGAGATGGTAGCACGTCGCAGGATATCACTTCTATCTCGAGCGCCTCAATAGTGATGTGTTCGGATGTAGGGTCCTTCTTCACGTTGACTTCTACGACTTTCAAGTCGAGTTCCACCTCTCCTCCTCCAAACGATCCAACGGTGATTCTTTCGGATCTTTTTACTTTGCACCCTAGTTTTCCCGACAATCTTTTGAGGATGAATGTCCTCTGGCTCCCATTGTCCAGCATAATCCTTGCGTAGCACCCACTTTCTTCTCCCTCCGTCCATGGAAAGGCTGTCTGCAGTAGTATGCACTTGTGCTCACCAGACTGCTGTGCGTGCATGTTGCAGGACTTGCTGACGTCTGCCCGATCAAGTTTGGCGCTTGTACGTACTTGTCCGCCACCGCTGCTTGACTGTTGAGCTGACGTTCCAGATGTTCGTGGTCGACACATGGATGTTGCGTGCCTTCCCGTGCATGTCTTGCAGCGTACGTTGGCGCGGCATATCTTCGCCGTATGGTAAGGTCTCGTACATCTGAAACACCTTCGCTCCGGCTGCAAGGCTTCTTTCTTCTGTTCCATCGTTAAGCTTCTTCTGCAATCTTCCGTGTAATGTCCAGTCAGCTCACAGAAAATGCATGTTTTCATAGAGGTGCTTTGAAGCGTATATGTTCTTGTCCCTCTCGTATTACGTGGTAGTTTGTCCTCGGCCTGTTTCTCCTCATGAGTTTCTTCTCTGCTGCGTATATAGATGTTTAAGAACTCCATCATTCCTTTCAAACCACGCGTGCTCTCTCTTGATGTTGAGTCCGACGCTGTTGTTGCTGGACTGTTGTCTGCACCTTTCTGTATTTCTTTCATCTTCATCTCAATCCTCATGTCCACTGGTAGCGCAGATTTTACGACAGGCGTTATCACTGTGGCGTAACTGTCCATCTCCACTCCTAACGACTGCAACGCTCGTGTGTTTACTTGCAACTTTTGGAATAGTTTCTTCAATCCGTCCACATCTCTGGAACTCTTCACTGCTTCTACGTTTGCTAGCTCTTTGATGTATGTCTCCCTTAAACTGTCTTCGCCCGAACGTTTCTTTCAGAAGGTCGACTGCATGATCGTAATTCTCATCAGAGAACTGTAAGCCTTCTATTAGAGAAGCAGCCTCTCCGCTGAGTAACGCCAGAAGGTAATTAAATTTCTGACCCTTCGGCATGTTCGATCTGTTGTGCACCGATGTCTCGAACTGATGCCAAAACCTAGGCCACGCTGTTCTTTTCCCATCAAACTTGATCATTTCAAGACGTGGCAACTTAACAAGCTCTTGCAAGTCCGAGGTGTGGTTAGTATCTCGCATTGTTGTCGCCTGGTCTGTCACTATTCTTGTGGTTAGTTGCGTCGCTCGCTCCAACTCTCGTAATCGCTCCTCTATTTTTGTCGTTGCTGCGATGATCTTCATCTCATAATGCAAAACTCTTTCAAATTCTGCCTCCGCGTCTTGCTCTTCTATGAGCGATTCAATCTGTTCGTTAACTTGGTTTAGCGCCTGTGACACGCTCTTCATCTGGTTTAGAAGCGTCATCAATTGCGCTCGATCGGCTTCTTCTTCTATCTTCTTATCAATTTCGCTCGTAAGCGTTGTCACATTTGCTCGAAGCGTCTTCCGCTTCTTCGATAAGACTTCTCTATTCATGCTTGAAATCGTGTGAAAGGGCCCTTGCCTGTGTAGCTGAGTTGCCAACGGTCATCTGTCGTGGTCCTTCCCGCGACGGTTCGATGTTGAGCCAGACGCCGCTGCTCCGTTCTTCAACCCGTTGTTGCCAAGAGAGTTGAAGTCTTCGCGTCTGTCTTCAGGTATCCTGGTCACGGCACCATGTCTCAGAAGGACCAGGGAGACCGCAGAACCGACACGTCTTCGGTTTATTGTTGTCAGAACGAGCATAAAAAATAATAAGATTGTAGAGCGTGCCCCTGGCCACCTCTTCTTCCTCGTCAACGGCTCCATCTTCAATCTGTTTTCTACAACGCCGACTTCTACGAGCTGGTTAGTGGCGCAATAATTCTACATATCGTTTTGGACGACGAGCGCCGCACTTTCAACGCTGAAGCGAACAACGAAGAAAACGGTGCACGTTATCGAAACACATTTACAGCCAAAGAACAAAAGAAGGAACTTTTTTCGAGGGGCTTGTTTCTTCGTTAGACACAGCCAAATGAATCCAACAGACAAAATAAACAGAGCATATAGGACATTAGTCGGTGTTTTTAACTGTAGCTGTGGTTATAATGCCATAAATTTAAATGAATTAGGCTTCCTTATGGGCTTTGCATGCGAAAACACGGTGTGTCTGGGCGTGTAATCTGCATTAACGTACAGTATCAATAGAAAAAGATTGGCACACGTGACCGGTTGTCGTAGCGGCAAGATTGCGACACGCGGCGCTGCGTTTTTCCCGAGCCCGCCGATATCGACAGTGCCAAGCACATTCCATTTTCCAAAGCAGGGGTGGCCGGCGGAAGGCACTCCAACGAGCAGCTTTTTCTGGGCAACTGCGATAAAGATACGGTTGCTCGAAACGTCAGCGAAAAAAGAAAAACGAAAAGGATATCGTGTGCATAGCCGCATCTGGCGATAAGCAATCAATAAGCGTTTCTTTAAGATATGGGCTTTCGGATGGGCCAACAGCAAGATTAAGCTGCTTTCCGACGGTCCGCCGGCCACCCCTGCCTTGGAAAATGGAATGTGCTTGGCAATCTCGCTATCGGAGCGCTCGTGAACAACAGCGCCGCGTGTCGCAATTTTGCGGCTCCGGCCACCGTTCACTTGTGCGAATCTTCTTTTTCCGTTTAAACTATACATCAGCGTCAAAACTTTAGAGAATGTACCCTGAACGGTTCCCAAGCCCGGACTGCCCCCTGTGGTGGTGGTTATGCGGACTTCGAGCATGTCCGGTGGGGCTGCGCCTCTGCCGGTCCCCCTTTCACCCAAGCGGAAATGAAGAGGCTCATTAAGGCCCAGGACCAGACCTCTCAAATCCTGGCCGTCCAGAGGGCCCGCGCGAGGGCCGTCAGGTTTAACCTGATGGTCCCCGAGTGGGCCTAGCCAGGTGACGTTGAGTTTGCTCGCGTCTATAGTGGACCGAATAAAGTTGTTTCACTCACTCACTCACTACTATGTCTAAGAAAACTTTGAATTTCCCAGCAATTCTGGACTGTATTCCGTTGAACTGCACAGCACATGTGTTGTTAAGGCGTTTCGGAACAGTCCAGAAATCTAAGTTCAACGCCGCTACCTGCTGAAGCAGCGGAAACTTTATTTTTTTTTTTTAGTGTCTCGTGGTCTCTAAACTTTCGACGCAGACTCTAGATGCTAACCCGACGTCCATGTAAAGTGGAACTGGCAAATGACGCTATCAGGTGGTCGTGCGATTTTGCAACTAAAGATTATTACTCGCCCAAGTGGCTATATGTCATATAGTCATAACTTGGTCATGTGCTCGAATTCCGTCAACTCAATTTTAGAATGTCACGTGACTGTGACAAATAGCGTCAACACTTGGTCATATGCTCGAAATTGGGCTACTCGAATTTCCAACGGAGGCGCCAAGACCACGGGACGTCATCACTTGGTCGCTTAGTTTTCTTGTTTTTCTTTTTCGTTTTTTTTTTCGAAACCACGTGGGTGGACGCGTGCGGACGCCGGATTAAAGGGACTTTACGCCGGATCGACGCCGAATATTTCGCTTCAGGAACCACCTAATGCTTCGACTATAAGTAACCAAATGAACCTTCCAAGGTTGTGGGTTCGGCTTCCACCGACGGAGGAGGAGGAGGAGGAATAAACTTTATTAAGGGAAACCAGCAGGTTTAAGTGGCCGGGCCTAGGCCTCCCACCGACGGAAAGGTTTTTTTTTTTTTCAGAAGAGCTATGAAATAAGCACAAGTTACGGGTGGTTGAGCATTCACTGACGTGGCCATAAAAGCGGGACGGCATCCTGCTTTCTTTCTCTTTGTGGCTGGTTATGTATATCTATAAGCGCATGTTTATTGTGCGTCGTGAAAATTTGTGTATATGTGATGATGCCGGACACAGTGCACCCGTGACAGACCGTGACTGTGAGAATTTAAAACATCTACTTTCCCACCCCGAACTCTACCACTCCTTTTCAGCAGGGTCAACATAACATAGGGAAACACTCACGATCTAGTTCGTGCGCCCACGCCCGGAGTTAACACCCGCAAGGCACTAACTCCGGAATCCTTCCGCCACGGTCTAGGCCGCTGGTTTGAGCAGCCTCAGCCTCGGCGATCAACTCTGGGCCGTCCAGGAGGCCCGCGAGAAGGCGCAGCGGCAAGACCTCGGCTTCACCACGTGGGAGACCTAAGGCCCGGTTGGCGAAAACTCTGCAGGACTATCGGTAAAGTTGTTACCAGCCAATAAAATACCGTGCACATTATTTCGGCGCCGATGAGGGCATAGACAAACGAAATTGACCACGGCGACAGAATCGGGGTAAGTCATAGATTGCATAAATCATTTACATGGACCCTCCCTAGTCCTCAACCACGAAATATCGGTTCCCGTGGATGGACAGATGAATGCTATCATCGTGCTCTTTGAAAACATGAGGTTGGCCTGTGAGCCGCCAAGCACGATTCCTTGCATATCCGAATTCAATGCTTTCATACAAAACCTATGAATTGATAACTCGAACTTTCTGCCCTACACAGTAGAATAAACTTGCTTTATTTGCTAATTCATTCTTTTCTTTCTCCCTGTATTCTTTCGCCACCACTCCTCCAGAAGCCTTTTATAGTCCTATATCTCCTCAGCGTATGTGTTCACATTTCCGAGATTTCCTTCATAAGCCGACAGATTCATGGAGGGTAGCTGTTAGGCGACGTCTGTTAGAGCCCTTCAGGGAACTGAATTTTCACATCACTTCGTCATCGATAGGCTTTCCTATGCGCTGTACCTTGTGTTCATTTAGGTTAAGTTTATCCCTGTAATACAATTCCAAACAGCTATTTTTGCCTCAGCTTCTTTAGTGGGCGTGCGCCGCTGACTCTTCATTGCCATCATAAGGAAGTAAAAGAAGCAGCTTAACTCCAAGCCCGTTCGGCAGGTAAGGATTCCTGCATCCTTGTCCTAAATTTCGGGCCTGGTGCGGTTTCTAGCGTTTCGACTGATCCCAGCGCATCTCGAATATCAGGGTGAAAGTGTCGCATGGTGCACATTTCTTTGTCGGGCCTGAGAGGAACGATGGCGTTAGGCGAGTGCATGCACTAGCCAGAGTCGTACAATGAAAACTGAAGAAGTCGGGAGATTGGGAGCAACCTTCTTCTTCAGGTAATCTCAATGCTTACGTCTTGGTTATGATGCTAGTTCCCCGTCCACAATTATTTTTATGAAAAAAGACGGTAGGAAGGCAAACACGGACCCAAGAGACAAGCCAGGGCAACACAGGACTACCATCTTATATCGTGAATACCTACCAACTAGCTCAGATTTCTATCAATCTGATCAATTATTTATCACACACTCTAAGAAAAAGAAAAGTTCCTGTTACTATTTCTGGTCACTCCTGACTTCTAACATATACAACTCTCTCTCGAGATTATTGTTCTCTCTCCGGAGTGTCGTGCAAGGCGTGACACTCCAAAAGAGTGTTAAGGTGTATCTTTGAAGAGCGTTATATGTCTGAGAAGTCAGAAAAAAGAGTAAAATGATTATTTTTCTCGAAGTGCATCCGCTAAATTGTTACGACCCGATAATCTCTTCAAATTTCTTCAAATTTCTAAATTGTACACACATACACGCACAAATTCGTGTGTGTGTGTGTGTGTGTGTGTGTGTGCGTGCGTGCGTGCGTGCGTGCGTGTGCGTGTGTGTGTGTGTGTGTGTGTGTGTGTGTGCGTGCGTGCGTGCGTGCGTGCGTGTGTGTGTGTGTGTGTGTGTGTGTGTGTGTGTGTGTGTGTGTGTGTGTGTGTGTGTGTGTGTGTGTGTGTGTGTGTGTGTGTGTGTGTGTGTGTGTGTGTTTGCACCAGTACGGACGAATTTTTGCGAGGCGAGGAAGCTTATACCTGAGCCTATACGTAACCTTGTTTTTATATCACATCCTTCGTATAATCCAAACAAGACAGAATTGAAGACATTGACCAAGGATTTTTAAGTAAATATGTCTGACGGCACAACTTTCCCGATTCTTTCTTCTTGTGCTTGCAAAGTCCAGAAGCCTTCCATCACTGCGTCGCTGATCGAGTCATTCGGCATGCGAGGCGTCATCGGCTTATTCCTGGGCGTCGCATTCTCGCTCAGCGGAAGCGACGGCGGCTCTAGCCCGGTACTGTTGCGCGCGTCCAAGCCTGAAGGACTCCAACGTAAGCTCAGCTCATCTCCTGCATACGTTCTTTGACTTTTCGTGGGTGCTAGCCGCTACGGTATATGCTCTATATCACAAGACCGCTGAGCTTTAAAAATGAAATTCTTGGGTTTTATATGGCGAAAGAGCGGTGTACGATTCTGAGGCATGCCATAGTGGCGGACTCCGGATTAATTTTGACTACCCGGTGTCCACTGGCGTAGCCAGGAGAGGGGAAGGGGGGGGGGTATACTCTCCCCTAAATTTTTCAACTTTGAGTTCCTATGTACACAAGCACACATACAAACGCGCGCACGAACATACATAAAGTATTGTCACGTGATCGTGACGTTGACGAAGGCAGCAGCAGACGTGTTCGAGACTAAACTGACTAAACTTTATATTTGGGCGAACCTGTGCCCGGAAAATGAAAAAGACAAGGTACAAGCAATTCACGCTGTACAGTACACTGAGAGCGGCGAACAGAGCGTCGGCCATCGATAATCTGATCATCGGTGGAGCGCGTCATCTTTTATAAAGCAGTCATCGAACCTTCCAGCGTTTTCGCTGGTGCTCGCGTAAGCTCTCGAATAAACTTGACTATTCGCGTCCTGCGTGTAATCTTAACAGAATGATCTCGAAAAACTGCGAAGCTTCCCAAGCATTGCGGTGCGGTATGTGGCGAACGTTGCTAACACTTTTTTTGCTCAAACCCGAATACATCAGAATAGAGTTTATAAACGCGCCTGGCAGTATAGTTAACCCCTCCCCACCTCCCCCGAAAAATCTTACTGGCTACGCCTCTGCCGGTGTCCATTAATGTGCATCTAAATCTATGTTCAGTAGCATTTCTATCGTTTCTCGCCTATACTAATACACCCGCAAGCTCAGCAGTTCACCGCCATAGGTATTAAGCTACAGTGGTGTCGTGTGCAGAGTTTAAATGTTTGGTATTGGTTGAACAAGGCATGGTCCTCTAAACATTTCGAGGGGACTTCTTGTTTCTTATTGAAAACATCTCATGGTGTAACTAAGTTCATTTTGACCTACGTCCCCCATCTGCGATTTATTTTCTTTAAGTGTTTCCTTGATCGTTTTCTATACGCCATTCTGGTACTTATTTATACCGTTTAGTTTACACATGAGAAACCAAAGACATTACACAAGCGGATGTATGTAATACACATGAGTTCACACTTCAACATTGTCTATTCAAGAATTATTCATTGTGATTTGGGGAAGGGGAGGGAGGGATGGTGAACGAAAATTAGAGACCACATTCTCGGGATGTGAGTATACACCACAAAGCGCCAGGCAGGAGGACTTCTCCCCCAATAAAGAAAAAAAAAATTATGGGTGCCTAACGACACTGGGAATCAAACCAAGTGCCTCCCGCATTGAAGGCGGGTGTTTTAACCACCGCTGCTGTTTAACCTCTCTTTTTATCTATCATCGTCCTTCACTCACCTTCCCTCTCGACTGTCGACGCTGCGCCGTGGTTCCTTATATGGTTTGCTGATTTTTGTTCAATAACTTAAAATCGCTATCTCCTGTCTAATTTTCTATCTCTAACCTAGCCACGCTGGTCTCGTGGCTACGGTACTCAACTGCTGATCCGAAGGTCACGGGATCGAATCCCACCCGCGGCTGCATTTTCGGTGGAGGCAAAAATGCTTGAGGCCCGGTACATAGGTTCAGGTGCACGGTAAAAAACCCCAGGTGGTCAAAATTTCCGGAGCCCTTCCCTACGGCGTCTCTCAGAATCACACCGTGGTTTTCGGAAGTAAACCCCCAACAATTATTGTCTTGTAGCTCTCTTTTCTTTCCTCCACATACAAGGTACGCGTAATAGGTAGATGTCTTAGAGAGCTGTGCATATATTTTTAAATGCGAAGCATTTCTTAGCGAACTTCTGCGACTTTGAGCGTATCTATCTAGCCGCCTACGACTTTGTGCTCTCCTGGCCGTTTCGTTAATCGGGTGTATACCAAAATTGGTGTGTCATAACATGGCCTTATTACGAACATAAATGACAGGTCATATCATGAAAAACATGACACGCATATCATGAACAGCATGATTTACATTCCACGGCCTTTGGGCTTCCTGGCCGTTCCGTTAATCGGATGTGTACCAAAATTGGTGTGTCATAACATGGCCTTATCACGAACATAAATGACAGGTCATATCATGAAAATCATGACACGCATGTGATGAACAGCATGATTTACATTCCACGGCCTTTGGGCTCTTGCGGCCGTTCCGTTAATTTCATATATACCAAAATTGGTACGGCGCGACAAGAATTCATGACGAACATAATGACAGGTCCTAACATGCAAATCATGAAGCGCATGTCATGTGCAGCATGATTTACATGACATGGTCTCGGGGCGCTCGCGGCCGTTTAAATGAAGGGATACATACAAAAACTGGTATGACGAGACATTTCTGTATGACGAACATAACTGACACGTGGTAACATGAAAATCATGATATGCATGTCATGTATGACATGATTTACATGCCACGCTCATGGCGCACTCGCGGCCGTTTCGCTAGTTTGATATACACCAAAATTGGTATTGTGCGATGTGATTTTATGAAGAACATGAATAACAGGTGGTAGCAAGAAAACCATGACATCCATGACATGTATGTCATGATTTACATGCCACGCTCATCGTGCATTCGCGTCCGTTTCGCTTGCGTGATATACACCAAAATTGGTGTTACGCGACACGACTGTATGACGAACGTGAGACGTGGTAACATGAAAATCATGACATGCAAGTCATGTACGACCTTATTTACATGCCACGCTCATGATGCGCTAGCGGCAGTTTCAGTAGACTGATATACACCAAAATTGGTATTGCGCGATCTGACTGTAGGAAGAACATGAATGACAGTTGGTAAGATGAAAACCATGACATGCATGTCATGTATGTCATGAATTACATGCCACGCTCATGGTGCATTCGCGTCCGTTTCGCTTGCGTGATATACGCCAAAATTGGTGTTACGCGACACGACTGTATGACGAACGTAAGTGAGACGTGGTAACATAAATATCATGACATGCAAGTCATGTACGACCTTATTTACATGCCACGCTCATGATGCGCTAGCGGCAGTTTCAGTAGATTGATGTACACCAAAATTGGTATTGCGCGGTGTGACTGTATGAAGAATATGAATGACAGTTGGTAAGATGAAAACCATGACATGCATGTCATGTATGTCATGAATTACATGCCACGCTCATGATGCATTCGCGGCCGCTTCGCTAGCTCGATGTACGCCAATATTGCTATTGCGCGAAGCGACTGTACGACGACGGTAAATGAGACGTGGTAACATGAAAATCATGACATGCATGACATGCACGACATGATTTACATGTCATGCTCATGACGCGCTCGTGCCGTTTCGCTTGCTTGACACACCAAAATTGGTATTGCGCGACGCGACTGCATGGCGAACGTAAATGAGAGGTGGTAACATGGAAATCATGACATGCAGGTTATGTATGTCATGATTTACATGCCGCGCTCATTGTGCATTCCCGAACGTTTCGCTAGCTTGGTACACACCAAAATTGGTATTGCGCGACGCCACTGTATGACGAACGTAAATGAAAGGTGGTAGCATGATAATCATGACATGCATGAAATGTACGTCATGATTTACATGCCACTGTCATGGTGCGCTTCCGGCCGTTTTGTTAACGTGATATATACGAAAATTGGTATGGCATGACACGAGTGCGTGATGAACATAAACGACAGGTCATGCATTTATATACCAGAATATGCGTTTCATTGGCATGGTGTACACTAGATTGTGCATGCATGCGTGCATGGCAAACATGCGATATATGGTGGACTAGATGCCATGGCATGAATGAGTTCATTTGGCTCAAAGACAAACAAGGCGATGTATGCAGCTCTTCGCTGGCTGCTTCGCATTACATCGATTCCCACAGTGCGTGGGATCTGCCGACTTTTTGTTTGTGTTATTTTTATTTCCTCTTTTCAGGAAGCGAAGGCGGTTGCAACGTGACGTACTTCGCCTACTATCGCGAGCAATGTGACGCGGCGTTCAGGCTGGGAATTCGACACGCCGAGCGGAAAACGAAAGATGCATTTGCATGCTCGTGAGTGACGCATGCACACATTTGCATTTGCATGTAGGCGCTTCGGAAATGAGGGTTCGAGTTGGTTGTACTTCATATTCAATAGGACTAAGCTTAAAAACTTTCAGACAAGAAGCGGCAACAAACACGGACCAGCGGTAACTTCCAAGACCTGGACGTATTGCGCATGCTCATGTTCGAAGTTACTCATGTGTTGGCTGTGAATACGCTATTAAATCAGCAGAAAGTTAGCGCTCGCCCGTGTTTGTTGCCGTCTCTTATCTAAAAGTTTTGCGCTTAGTATTATTGAGTGTGCCTTTGGTCGTGAGCCGAGCTTGGAACTTTTGCACTTTCATCGCTCTAGGGAAGAAATGTGACTGTATTATTCCAATGTCCACAATTATTTTTATGAGAAAAGATGGTAGGTAGGCAAACACGGACCAAAAGACAAGCCAGGTCACATTTGATCGCCATCCGAACCCATTTGTAATTAAGCCTGTTTTCGCAAAATCATCTTACGGTGCAGTTGTTCGCTCGAGAAATTTTTAACCAATCATGATGCTGGGCATACATTAGGCAAACCACCTGGCCAATAACAATGGGTGCTTAAAAAACGGCGTACCGAGCTGAAATATGCCTGAATTTCTTTATCGTAATGGACGATGGTCGCTGCCACACGATCAACCTATCCGGATTGAGTTTCGGTGAGCTGAGGATAAAGGCGTATTATTAGTGATTCCATAACACTCATCTAATTTGGCTATTGCACCAAGCAATGTTTATCACACACCCGTCTATTAAATAAAAATGTTGTTTCGGTCAGTTCTTATCGTCCACTGATCGTATGCAGCCCACATAACTGCACGGGGTCGTGGCTACAAATGCCAATTTGCAAAGTATGCGAAACATTTGATATTGGGCGTCTCTCATAATCATATCGCGGTTTTGGGACGTTAAACCCCAACAATTGTTATTATATTACCATTTGACAATATTTAAATTTTACAGCATTCCCACAGGTGTGCGCAATGCTGTGCATCAGTGTGGGGAAGGGGGGGGGGGTGTATTTCACCGCGGCGCCCGTGTACCATCAGCCGTAGAACATCATGAATGTTATGCAAATGAGCGTCGTACTCTGCTTTGGTTGTGCTACGTCACAGGCTAATCGGCGAGTACAAAGAGTGCCTGGCCGACCTGATTCGAGAAACCGCGTGCGCCAACAGGGCTTTCCTCCTGGACCAGCTGAAGCCGATGCGACGACACATCGAACTGAGCCACAGCCAGTGCAGCCGAGAACAGAGAGGTATATGCCCTGCAGTCGTATTCGATTAGCGTTTCGGTTTACGGGATTGCGAGCACAACATACTCTGCTATGCTCTATAGCCTCTGGGTCCTACCATCATTATCACCCATATAGCGCTCACTGCAGGACAAAGGCATCTCTAATATTTCTTCAATTAATCCTGTCCTGTGCTACATGTGGACACCCCGCAAACTTAAGCCCATCTTTTCATACTTGTGTGCTCTTCACGATGTATTAATAATAATATCTGGGTTTTAACGTCCCAAAACCACCATATGATTATGAGAGACGCCGTAGTGGAGGGCTCCGGAAATTTAGACCTCCTGGGGTTCTTTAACCTGCACCTAAATCTAAATACACGGGCCTCAAACATTTTCGCCTCCACCGAAAATGCAGCCGCCACGGCCGGGATTCGATCCCGCGACCTTCGCGTCAGCAGTCGAGTGCCATAACCACTAGACCACCGTGACGGGGCCTTCACGATGTTGAAACGATAGACGAAAGGAGCAGACGGGATAGCCTCAATTTCACAACGCCTGTCCCGTCTTTTCCTGTCGCCTATCGTGCAAACATCGTCAAGCGCACACATTTGAAAGTATGAATCCAGACCAACTCGTTCAAGCTTCAATACCTAACTTCCTGCCTCCCCCCGGCGCGCTTGCTTTCTCTATGCAAAAACCCAATCTGTTACTCTTAATGACTAGCGGTTCGCTTGCCTTCTCGCTGCGTGTCCTGCTCATGCCCGTTTCTTCAACTTGATGTCGACTAAGATGCCCTTAACATAAGTTTGTTCCCTGACTCACTCTACTTCTTCTTCGTGAAAAATTCGTAAACAGGGGGTGTGCTGGAGCTGACGTTTCGACAAGCGGACTTTTGAAGGCTGCAACCTTGCAAGGTTGCAACCTGCAAAGTTGCAGCCTTGAAGACGACGAGTCCGCTTGTCGAAACGTGGGCTTCAGCACATCCCCTGTTTGCGAATCTTTCATCACAAGCTTGCATCTTCCCCTGACTCCTGTCTTTTCTTTTTTTTTATTTCCACTCTCATCTTGTCCGCTCAGGTTGCGCCTATCAGTTTCCCTTCCATGGTTTGCTGCGTCGTCCTCAGTTTAAGCTGAACCCTATTCCGGGGCTTCTAGGGATATCCAATAACTATGGTGTCAACTAGAATGGAAGAGAAGGGGGCGTTATCTATTCGCCATTTGCGGGGTAGCAAATCGGACGTATGTCACGCTAACCTCAAAGCCTTACGTTGATTCCCTCACTCTCTCTTGCTGTCTCTAGTGACAACTAAACAACTATTCTAGTATCAGTGACATAACAGATGACTGCACATCGTTCATTTCCTTCAGGAAAAGCCCACAGCTGCTCTTAAATTTTGGGTACCGTCCTGATATATGTTTGCAATTTTGTGGGACATTAGGTGCAAGGCTACTGCGCTATTTTTATGACGACGAATTTTCACTTCAATATTTTCTTGTGTGTGAGTTTTCTTCAGTTATGTCTCTTGTTTTTTTTTTTTTTTTCTGCCACGTTTGTATCATAACATCAGTTTCTTGCCGGCAGCCGAAACCGTTGTGATGCATGCAAGGTGGCTCGAATTCCTGGTCACGTGACCAATAGTGCGCCCTTCAGCCGAGATCAAATTTTTTGTTCTCTACCGTTTGAGAATAAATAAATAAATAAATAAATAGATTGCTTCAATAGCGTGTGCGACTAATTTAAATCCAATTAGCGCAAGGCCAAGTACCAAAAAAGGACTGCGGCCTTTATTAGTGCTTTGCCTTATCACGTGACTTTATCACGTACTTCTATTTGGCCTTATCACGTGTACGGTAGTAATAAAGGCCGAAGGCCTTTATTGGTACTGGTCACGTGATAAACCGCAATAGCGTGCTTTTGACAAGGATCCAGCTTTTTGTGACATTAAAGCTGGCTAAAGAGGCGCGAAATGTAATGCGGGCTTTTAAAGGGACACTAAAGAGAAACAATGAATTGGTTTAGACTGATAAAATGTGCTCGGAGAACTCTTGTGTAGTTTATTTCACCACCATAGGTTTATTATTAGAGGAGAAAACCAAGTTCAAAGTTTCATTTTTAAATTTCGCGTCGAACTTTGTAATTCGTGACGTAAAAGATTTCAAAGAGCATTTAACGTATTTTGGTGTCACCGGCTCGACGAAATTTCCACAAACTCGTTATGTCAAGTCTCTGGCCGCCTCAGAGGACAATGTACTTCGATTTAACCGATTAGGAACTACGTAGGCCCAAGCAGGCGCCGTCAAAAATATGTGACGTCACGGCAAATGGTGCGGGAATTCCAAAATGGCGTCGCCCCCTGTATTTTCTTTTCGCGCGTTTTCTCGCTTATTAAGCGTCTTCTCGGAGCAAGAGTGGTGTTTTTGGTATCGTGGAGGACTACTTTACTAATGCGGCAAAAAATCGTTTTGCTCTTTAGTGTCCCTTTAACTATCGTCTTTCCAGAACCCAGGCCCTGGAACAGAGTTCGCGCAAGCCCTGAATCGACTAGCCGAGAGGTAAAGGCATGGCTGACACAATTCCTCTGCGCCGAGGAATTCCACTCCAACCTGAAGAGAGGCAAGCGCGGCGCTCCCGTGGTCGACGCTCGTCAGATTTGCTGGTAGGCAAACACCGCTATGATCTGTAAAAAAAAAAAAAATGCGGTAAGTTCGCACTAAGTCGCGCAAAGCTAGGCACAGCGAAGCATGGGCCCGTCGCTGATCGCACTCCCCGTCGACCGACACGTCTAGCGTCGAGAAGCGCGGCTTCCTCCTCTGGAGTACGCACTTTCTTAGGAAGCCCCCTGACTGTCTCGGCGCGATCGCGCCTAGCCAGGCTATGCAGTGTAGGGCGGAGTTTACGCGCGATGTCTCCGTCGGTGGGCGTCACTTAGCTACTGCGCATGCGCGGCTTCGCCAAGGGGTGTGGTATCTGGTCGCTAGACGACGCGATGCTTGCTTCCTCTTTCTTTCTACCTTATTTTCTCTCTAATTCTTTCTCTCCCTTTCCTTCATCTTCTCTCTTTCTTTATGTATTTTTTCTGTCTTTCTCTCTTTCTTTTTCCTCTCTCTTTGTTCTGGTTCTCTCACCCATCAGGATTATTACAGGCCACGCCGTGGCGGTGAGTAATGGGACTTGCCCAAATTCATTGGCACATACCCGTTCATGATGATGTTTTTTGCGGAGCAGGCACGTTTTTCTGCTAGCTTTAACAGGTTCGCTGTAAAAAAATATGGAGGCGACCCTACTTCTCGACTTAGGTGCCTGCTAGTAGGCACTGGCACCTCGGCTTTCGTGTGTGCCCTTGTGTATTACTCGGGCTAACTTGGTGCTTCATCGCACTGCCGAAGCGGATCTCAGAGGTCATCTAGAAAGAAGCCTGTGGTTGAGATCTGCTCCGCCACATGCCGCAACGAACCCAGCTCATGTGTATCCAACACAACTTTTCACTGACACCAGAACCGTTGGTTTCTGTTTTAACTGCGAAGCTGTTTAGCAAATCGTTCTTTGTGAGTCGCTCCAGAAAACTATCATCATCATCATGAAGGGCGTGGCCCCCAGAAATTGAGTAAACACCACTACTCGCCATTTCTCCACTAAAAATGAGGAAGGCAACAGTTAGCCCAACAAATGACTGCGAAGCGACGGCGGCGAGTCGAAGACCCCCGAGTATACAACGAGAGAATAAGGGCACGGGAAAGGCAACGGCGGCTGCGAGAAGACCGCGAAGCGATGGGAGGCCTACGTCAACGACAACGTGCCCGTAGATCTAAGAGAAGTGCGAACGTTTGGCTTCAGCGCGAGGTATGTCTCCGCAGTTTGGACATGGCCGAGCATTTTCAAATTTTCACAGGGAGAGCGGGGAACGCGGTGCGACAGCCAAGCGAGCGTCGGAGAGCTATTTTTCGATATGGCTGATGCTATATATGAGCGAGGCTTGGGCTAAAGCCGCCACCTCGCGGTGTCTTAAAGCGTGGACGAAATTACACTTCTCCTATTGGAAACGTGGCGAATGGGACGGTCGTAGGAACGGCGCGTTGCCGGAGCTAATTGCGGAGGCAACGAAGTTTTTCTTTTTTTTTTTTTCGATCGTGGGGGCACACATGTTACCGCTCCGTTATAAAGGGGACGCTCATAGCATCCATCCATCTATCCAAGAGCCCTGTGAGAAGAGTGTGTCAAAGATAGAAGGCGCGTTCACGTAGCTTCCGTTATGTGCTTGGCTGTTGCTGAATGGTGTAAGCGCCCTCCAGCCATCGCGGACCGAGAGGTTGTGGGTTCGACTCCTGCCAACGGAACTCGTTCTTATAGCTTTTTTTTCTTTGGCATCTGATGGCGTTTATTTTGCTGACGTATTTTCGTGACGGAAGTATGTCATGAAAGTCTTGGTGGACCCCGGCATAAAACACGTTCGTGCTAAAAAAAAAGACAGGCTTAAGTGCTGGAAATTGAAACGCAACCGACCGACGTGTAACTACTCCCATGTACATCTCGAATGATGCGATGTCTAATAATAATATTTTCTATGTAGTGTACGCACCGTGTTTTCTGGTCAAGGAAATGCGCAACTATGTTAGTGTATAATGCGTAATGCCGTAAAAGGAAAAAAAAATAGTCATGTAAACTGCACTTATTAAGACTACAAGTGGAAAGAAACAAAAGGCGCGGCTCGAAGAAGCATGACTATGCACAGGTAGTCGTAGCAGTTACCAGTATAGACCTTATGCAAAATTGCTGCCATCTGTCGGAGGTTTCATGAAACTACCGATTGGCGCCATGTTGGAGGCTTGTGTCCGAATCGTATTGCTGACACTGCTATAACGCCTTGCTTGCATCTGCTTTGATAGTGGGCAACCGGTACATAAAAACGTCAGACGAGTGTGTAACGGCATGTAAGCGTTACCAGCATTTCCTAGTTATTACGTTGACAGTTATTACGTTTAAAGAATCGCCTCACAACGAGAAGAAGGTACAAGTTTGTCACCTAGTCACATGTAGGCCTGCTGTCGTTGAGAATGAAGCTTTGCTCTAGCTTATAAACTTTGTCTGTCTGCTTTCAATGCAACGAACAAAGCGTTGTTAGCTGTCTAAATACCATGCGTGTAGAGTATGATGGTTGGGAGGAGGCTTTGGCGCGCGATACGGCTAGGCACAGCGATGACGGTAAGAAAGTGCTGTTGACCCATTTCAAAGTGGGCATGTGCTCGTAAATAACACGATACGCCAAGAATATTCGCGTTGAAATCGACAGTTTCGGGGCCTACTGGCGCCTTACAATTTCAACCCGTTTCCGCAAGACAATTTTGCGTCGCCGACTGAACGCTTTCGAACCCACTTCAGCGCGTAACCAACGGTAACGCACCCACGGTCGAGTGTAACACATTTGGCGGAACAGCATTCTTTTCTTAATTTCATGCAAAAAGTGTCACACACAAACATCTGTTAACATTTCATATAGCATACAGAGGTGGATACAGGATATTTCCGAAGGGGGTCATCTTCTGGGAGAGCCTGATATATACGTGCTTTTCTTGGTGTACGTATAAATAAAAAAAAGTAACGGGGGTGGCCAGTCCATCCAGGCCGCCCCTCTGAATTTGGTAGTGATAGCACATTAAATGCTTGAAAAATACGCATAGTGAAACAATACGCGCGCAAAGCATCTAACCAAATGCTACCTTGTTAAACTCCACAATCGAAAACCAGCTATAAACAACACGCTCCAGCACAATCGGTCCGTTCGCTGAGAATCGATGACGCACTCGTTAGACCTGTCTAATATGTAATTGTTATCGCAATAGAATAAACAAAGTAATGTCAACAATAGCGCAGGCATGCGCGAGTAGCCGCGATGCAGCTTTGAAGCTCGTACACGAAGCCGCGGTTTGTCTGTGCCTGCAATCACACGGCGCGAAAACTGTCTGGTTCCAGCATGACACGAAAAAGTGTTTTCTGATGAGTGCCGATGCTGTCGCATACCACATCTATTAAGAACGGCGAACGTAAACATGGCGTTAGCCGTGAGCGGTAGCCGGAGCAACGGAACCCGTGAACGGAACGATCTGCCGCTTATCGTCGGCCGCGAGGAAATCTAATAACATGGGGGTTAGTTGCCTGTAAACCTTTTTTCAGCACCCCAATTTCCTCAATCTGAGCAACACGGCAACGAAAATATGTCGGCATTGCCGTTCCTATCAAGCGCGACACGCCGATACGTACGCTCTGAGTGTGCACATGCGGAGCGCGCTTAGCCTTCAACATGGCGGAAATGCGCACGGCGGCCGCTAGATGGCAGCAGATTTTGCATAAGGTCTATAAATAGACTGATTGCATTCGATGTGACAACATTGAGATGAGCTAAGATAATCGGGCCCGGGTGTTTTAAAGACGATAGTCTTTCTTGGGGAACTTAAACGCAGAAATTTTGGTCTGTCTTTCTGTTTGTCGGCACGTCCCTCGATTCAGCCACTCGGCCAAAGTTGAACCACTTGCCCAAGGGCCAGCCATCGTGAACGGCTGACTAGGTTCATACTTGTGTACATTGTTGATCAAAAAAGCAAACATTACGCATATCTGAGGCGCAACATCACTAGGTAAGTATTACGTGGTGTGTTCCTTTAATTGAAACTACATAGATACGTAATTCTAGAGACCCTAGTTTCTTAAGCTGCGCTGAAAATGCGACTGCGCCGAAACTTGGCTTCCTCCGTGCCCTCTGCACGAGCTCATTGTTGTGTTTCGGTTTCGGTTCAGTATTACACTGTACGAATGCCATGGGGCGCCGCTCTGGCATTCCTGCTTTACCCAGGCGACGTGAATATAAAAAAGAGTGTGTGGAGAGTGCTCGTTGAGTGCGGACGTTTCTTCTGCTTCGCGCCAAACCGCGTGTTCGGGCTGGCTGGCGTCCCTGCCGGTCGCGTTGGTCGCCGCCGGTCTTCGCCTGCTGCTGCGCCGGGACTACCAGCCCGCAACACAGCATTCACGTTTCCCGACGTATTGCCAGATGGCGTTCATATCTCGCGCAGCGCGTCTTCTATCGTCTTTAGACGACATTTGCAGCGAAGCACGCAGATACGCGGCCAAATTTTTTATTGGGAGACATAACCCGCACATGGAGGATATAGACGGACAAACTAATTAACTACTATAACTGTTGGGGTTTAACGTGCCAAAAACCACGATATGATTATGAGAGACGCCGTAGTGGAGGGCTTCGGAAATTTCGACCACCTGGGGTTCTTTAACATGCGCCTTAACTAATTAATTGCAAGAGTTCTCGTCATCAGTCGATTGCAACCGTGCAATCGACTGATGACGTCAACGAAATTTGACGTGTCTTTCACACTGCGACTCGCAAAGTCTGGGAGCAAGTCTGGTCCCCTGCAGCATAACCTTTAGCATTGTAAAGTATGGAGCAGGCTTTCGTCTTCAAGTGTTACAGGTAGCATAACCTGCTGTCGCATATTTGTGGGTGCAGGTACCTGGGCCGCTACCAAGGCTGCGTCGAAAGAACGCTTCATGAGCAGCCCGCCCGTGAGAACCCGGAACTCGCGGCTCACATGAAGTACTTTGTCGGAGTGCTGACACGGAAGTACCAAGCGATGTGCTTTGCCGGGCACCAGCTTACGACTCCCATGTTAGCCAGGCGCCCGCAGAGTAAGCCTCGTTCGTCTCGAGGTCTAGCGTAGTCAGCATTTAAAGTAAACGTAGGACGTCCAAGCCAATGCGAGTTGAACTATGCAATTGCCGCACGCGCTCCTTTCTTTCTATGTTTTATGTTACCGGCCCATAACACGTGTAACTACTGCCTTGCGCAAACCGCGCCGAATGTCTGGCAACTTTCCACATTACCGTATTTATTGGAACCTAAGCCGATGTTTCTTTTTTTTGAAAAAAAAGAACGATGTGCGAAAGTGGGGAGTCGGCCTGGATTCGAGTATAGATTCAAGCACAATGATTAAGCTTTTTTTTCTGGCCTTGCGAATTTCGGGGGTCGGCTTAGAATTGGGGCCGGCCTAGATTCGAGTAAATACAGTCTCTTAGAATCCTCAGTTATGCTTGAGCGTGCCAACGCGAAGAGTTGAGTTTATTCTGGAACAAATGCGGCCACCAGCGATAAGGCTCGAACGTTCGATGTCACATGTATAAATGCGGACGCACCTTACCGCAGATCAGATTACCGACGGCCAGCGCACTGTTCGCCGCTATCAGTGTACATCTGCAATTGCATTTTCTATGCTCCTTTAATTTTCCGGGCAGACGTTCGCCCAAATAAAAAGTTTAGTCTTGAACATGCCGATTGCGGCTTTCGCCAACGTCCCGACCACGTAACACAATGATAGTTCAGACATTTCATTGTAGTCCCACTGATCAAGAAACAGTCTTCAGTGTCTCCGTCCAATGTGCGAGACGGTTATAGTGTTGTTTCCCTTATGCGCGGACCAGACTGTTCGGGCCATCTGGAAATGAAACCAATGGCAGAAAGATAGGAAAGTATCGGGCTCATAAGCTTCATAATTCTCAAACTTCGCATCATGTAATGTTGTTTAACTGTGCAGAATCTCGAAAGCTTGAGAGTAATCATAATATTTGCGGTTTTACTTGCCAAAACCACGATACGATTATAAGGCACGCCGCATAGTGGAGGGCTCCGGAAATTTCGTCGATCTGAGGTTTCTTTAACGTGCACCTCAATCTAAGTACACGGGCCTCTAGCTTTTCGCCTCCATTGAAATGCGACCACCGCTGCCGGGATTGAACCCGTGACCTTCGATTCAGCAAAATTTACAGTACCAGAAGCTCAACAGCTTCACCTGCATATAGAGCAACTGCAATCTTTACCACGATCTGGCATACCAGTATTGCCTAAGATAAAAGGCTTCATACTACACTGTTGGGTAGATGACAGTTTTTAGTTTTCAGCAACCTTCTCACCCCCTTGCGGACTTCCGCAGTACTGTTTGGTCGTATTCAGTATTGCTGTGTATCGACGTGTTGTTAATCAGGCATCGGTATTTGATCTGCTGGCCTCCTGGCTAGCTCGTTTGGTAGAAAAACTACCCAGGACATGCAATGGTCGTGGGTTCGCTCACATAAGCCAACGAACTTTTCTTTACCCGCGAAGCTGGCCAAGATACTTGTACGGCTTTCCTACGTATCTTCGTTCCACAGTCAGGTGCGCGACGATTTCGCTTTTACGACGGGCATTCCGGTCCCACAAGCAGTGGCTTCGTTACTTACAACCGACTTCTCCGCTTCTTTTCGCAATATTGCTGTATCATACGGAATCCATTGCCTTTCGAAATAAGATCATCGCACAACGTTCGTCATGATTTTCCGCGCGCAGCGTGGAGACTTCGCGATCTGGCGAAATACGCAGATTACGAAGTTGTGGCGAATACTGTGAAACATTGTGCTGGCGAACAAAGACGCGGACAGGATAGGAAGAGACACTGGTGCTGTGTGTCCCTTCCTATCCTATCCACGTATTCGTTCACCAGGACAATGTTTCACAGTACTCACTTGAAACCACTAACCCAGCTGTCAACGTTAAGTGAAGATGTGGCGGCGCGACAAGTTTTCCAAAACCTGCCACAGCGCCAAATCTCGGAGGCCACGGAGTTGGCTTTGAAGTGCACGCACATTCCAACGTGACCACTGGTGGTCTCCTGTAATGTTTAATCTTTCGCAGGCCCGTAGCCTAGGGGTAAGCCTTAGGCGCCTCCCACCCCCGAAATTTAGATAGAGGGGGTATTTTGCCGAAAATAAATAATGAAAATAAGTGTTTCCTTCCAATAGTCAAGGCCTTCAGCAAGTGCCTCCCCCCCCCCCCCCCCCCCCAGCCGAAAAAAATTGCTGGCGACGGGCCTCATTTTTCCTTGAACTTTGCAGTGAAGCTCGCACGCGCGATGTACGGGTTCGACAACACGTCCTCGCCCGATGACCAGGATTGCGACGTGCACGACCACACGGCAGCCTTCTTCGCGTGCGGTCTGCAGTTCAGCGAAATCGTGAGCTACAATCCGCCGAAGGAAAAGGTCTGCATGTGAGTGCTAACCTCTGCCCTATTTGATACGCACACGGCATTTCTTGAGCTGGCGTGAAGGATTCCACTTGGGCGAACGATCCGGCTTTTCCGGTGTGACGTCACCCCAACACGCACATGCACGCTAGTGACGTCGGCACTACGGATATCCACACCGGTTAAACATAAATAAGCGTCAAAAGTTTCGCAGTACGTTACGCCCCTTCTAACAATAGAAGGCGATGGCCTGCGTCACATTTAGTAATGCGTTAAGTTCTACAATGGGGGATCAGCCTTCCTGCAAGATATAATGAGGTGCAGTGTGAGAGGCACGCAATAAATTAGTTTGGCGTTTTCAGTCGGGTACAATGCTCGCCAACATCTCAATAACTCACAGCTCAAATTTCTTTGTTTTTCGCTATAGTAAAATCGAATTTTTTGTGCTATTTTGTTATTGTCCGTTTTGGGTACTTTTCCGCCAGCAATCCCACAACCACTTGAGACATAACTAATTATCGTAAAGAAAAAAAAAAAGACAAGGACGTCCTGTCTGTTTTCTTCGCCTTGTTTTGCACTAATTAGTTATGTCTCAGGTCAGTTTGTACCAACTAGGCCAACTCTCCCCTCCAATATTCCTACAGCCACCTTTCACTGATCTATATCACAGGCATGTTCATCTTTCCCGTGTTGTCCCTAAATGCTAGGTTTTCGTGGAGTCTAGTACCGACCTAGGTTGATATCTTTACATTCCGCAAAACATTCTCCGTCACGACTCTATATTAACCTTCTGTCCATCCGACACCGAAGAAGCCTCGTCTGAGCATGTGTCAGTAGCAGTAGCCAGTTTTTTTTTTTTTTTTTTCCGGGGGGTTCAACCACACTTTATGTCTCTTCATGCGTGGGTTTGTATTTGTGCGTGTATATATACAAATGCAAAACTGAAAATTTTCGGGAAGCGGGGGGGGGGGCAGGGATTCTAACCCCCCGAAACCTCCTGCATAGAAGTTAGAAGTTACTGCCCGGACAGCATGGGAGTTTACTCCAAGCTCCAGAAGTCAACACATTCTCCTACAGAACCTTAGGACACCTCATAACGTCTACGCAATTTCTCCGTACAGCCGGTTCTGCGGAGCATCCGGGTCTCTTCGGCATGTAGTAGGAGGCCGCAGACAATCCTCGCTTAAAACCCCCTAACCCTTATCATACCTACGCGCTTTAGGGGAGAGCCTTGGCACGGCCTGTTTTTTTTTTTTTTATGTAGCGGCCGTGGCCTTGGGCAGCTCCGACTCCGAGGATCAGCTAAGGCTGGTTGCGAGGGCCCGGGGCCTCGGCTCGAGCTCAGGTTATTCTGCAATAAGGACGCCTCTCCGAAGATGCATATTGACAGACAGACAGACAGACAGACAGACAGACAGACAGACAGACAGACAGACAGACAGACAGACAGACAGACTGATGAACTTTATTAGGGCCTTCAGGGGCGACTCGGAAAGCCCCCTTGCGGGGGAGGAGCCGCGGCGGGCAGCTGCTACGTCGCGGGCCCTCTGCACGGCCCGTAGCTGAGTGTTGAGGTCGGAGCTCTTGAGCACCTCCTCCCACTCTTCTTATATGGTGAGACGATCATGGTCCCTTAACGAGGGACGCCGCCAGAGCATGTGCTCTTAAGTGCAGAAGGTATCAACGCAATCCGGACAATCAGGCTCGAACGAGTCCGCGTACCTGGTGACCCTGGCTAGGCTCGGATAGGACCCAGTCTGCAGCACGCGCTCAAGCCCCTCTTCAGTTGTTGCGAGCTAAACTTTCGGCTTTTATATATCCACAATACAGAATTTTATTAAGGCGAAAGCCTTAGATGATCTCGCCAAACGCTAAAGGTGACCGCTGGCGTCAACCCGAGTAATGAAAAAAAAAAATCATCACGTGATGACGTCATCCTATGACGCCATTGTGACGTCGTATATCTCCAAAGTATGTGACGTCACCATGTCGACACATGATGAAGTCAACACACGATATCGTCGCTTCGTCAAAGGTGGGCCGCTCGCGCAGGCACTGCAACACCACGTGAGGCGTAGAAAGCTTCCAATGCCTCCGATTCCGGAGGCAATGCGAAACCACGCTGGGTGCAGAAAGTTTTCAGGGCGAAAGGGGGAGGGGTTATCAATAACATCGACGGAGAAGAAAAGGAACAAGATGTATTTCACATATATGTCGTCTGAGACAAATTCATAAGGGACCATGCGAATTTTCTTTCTCCTTCCCACTCTCTCTCTCTCTCTTCGCACCATAATGTATGTACCTTCTTCTCTACTGTAACACGTGACGTCACGACTCAACGCCTCCTTTCGATCCCAGCGGCTACTACAACTTCGACAGCTGCACAAAGCGCGTGCAGTGCCAAGCCCTGTCCGACTTCAACGTACACTCTATGCACGTGCGCGACGTGCTCCTACAGCCGTACGAGGTGTACTGCCAGGGCTTCGTTCCACGAGCCGCGGACACTGATATCGTGACGGTGAGTGACTCTCGTTTTATGTTCCCTGGAGACGCAATGTCTACATATGTGTACGCAACTAGCTTTTGCCATATTTTTGGACTAGTGGCCAAGAAGGAGCGAAATACGTTGCGCGTAGGACGAATTGAAACTCCTGCATGGTCTATACGACACGAAGGAACCTCGGTGTGTTGCGCATGGCTCCTAGACCAAGGGTCGGTAACCTGCGGCCCCGCCACGACGTCAGACCCCCTCTCCTCCCCTTGTCACTTCTTACCTGAAGGCCGACCTGGCAATTACGACCTCAAATGGGCTTTTTACTTGTAACCTATGTTTTCAAGGGGCAACCTTTTGAAATGCGTGCTGAAAATAAACATGATTTCCATTTCAGTTTGGTACATTATTATAAATTCTCCGAATCCCCCCCCCCTTCCGATTTGCCGTGTGGCCCCCGCAGTGTCTGCTTTATGCAACTCGGCCCTCCGCCTCAAAAGGTTGCCGACCCCTGCTCTAGACGATCACTTTGTTGACGACACTACGACGTTCCACGCGTCATTCGACGTACCGCGTTCCAGAACCAACGTGTAATTTTTTTTCTTTTTTGTAAATGGATACAGCAAGAAACAAATTTCCCATGCATTTCGAGCCAACAATTTCGGTCTGTTTATGCGATAATAGCACGTTATTGACTGCAGAATAAGTAAATACTTAATGACACGCTAATTACGGATAATTACTAAGTTCATAAAAAAAACTTTTTACATCACCTTTTTTTTCCTCGAGTGTGATATCTAGTGCATTAGGAAGCTGTTGTGCGAATTTGAGAGCGATATGTCTGAGAGCAGTGCGAATGCAGGGCGCAACCGCTCCGTCACGTGACTGTTCTCACGCTTCGCGGGCTTTCTTTCCAACGCGGAAAAAAGACCTACGGGGGACGTATCGTACAGGAAATAATTCATTCGGTAGTTTCCGAAGGTGCTCGGGAACTCTGCGTGCTGTTATGACCGGCAGTCGTTGGCGAAGCGCTGACCATGAGAATCGGCGGACGAGGCGTTCTCACACTGCTAGAACACCTGCATCCTTCCACGAAACGGAATTCCTGTGACGGCGAGTGACCAACAATGGGCAGAATCTCGGCCTCAAAAGTCTGGGACGGCAAAGCCGGAGACAATGGACCACCTGGGCTTGGCTTGGTACGCTGCCGAAGCCACCTGACGGGTATGTTTGGACGGGAGTCTCCGCTACCCTTTAGTGCTAGACACATGGTGCGATTCGGCATCCGATCCGACGCGCGACGCCGCACGCGGTATACGGCGATTCAGAACACATGGGGCGAACGAGCAATCAGCGCGCAGGCTCCGCCCACACACGGCACCCTGGCTTGCACGCTCGGAAGAAATCGTATCCTCTTCGTTGAGTACAATACAACAACCTTACGCAGCCACGCTTCGTTCTGTAAGAACATTGCCAATAAAGCTATGCCTTCGCAAGCGACAAACATCTCAACAGCCCGCATTCACTCGCGACTCCGAGAGTAGGCCAGTCACGACACCGAGCGTAGGCCTAGCAAGGCGGACGCTGTCGCTAGCGCCATTCGCGATCAAACGCGAGCTGATCGTCGAGCACTTATTTTTATCAACACGATTAAAACTTTTACGCTGATGACACGCGTTTACATGCGCAATTGGTTTTCTCGTAGGCCTCAATTTGACGAGCAATGGTGGAAGCGAAGCCGGCCGGTTCGCCGAGACGGCCGGTGCGGCTGTTAGCTGCGAAGTGGCCTTCCATCACGGCTCGATATCTCGCTAGTGGTTTCGGAAACGGGCGCCGCCTTGCACAAATGACACACTTCAAACGTCATGGGTTATTTGATGTCAGAAAGAAAGTTTAACCAACGTTTTTCATGATCGGAGCTGTCCGAACGTAGTGCAACAAACGCGCAAACAAACAAACAAGCAACTAACGCGCCACCAGAGGCGTGACGTCAGGCGTCTCCCGCGCTGCCATTGGCTGCGGCCGTCAGACCGACGCGGCAGCCGCGCGGCTACATTCAGCAAGTGGATGCCCGTGCGGCGTGCGAATCGTCTCCGCACGCTGATGGAACCTGTTGGGCGTCTGTCGGATGCGGCTGTTGGCACGAACAGCCGTACGACGAATCGCATCCGAATTCGCACCATGTGTCCAGCGCTTTTTGCTGCCGTCGGGAAAAGATCTGCATGGGCAAGCACGAGGAACCTGTTATCCTGCTTCTCCCCACCTGCGTGCCGTCAACCGCCGGACTCTTGCCGCTTCAAGTGTGCCATGACCCCTCCGCAACAGTGAAATGGACTGTGCCATGGTGGGAGGTGTCGTGGGTGTGATTGGTGGTCATCAAGAGGGAGGAGCCAAACTGAGGAGTTAAAACGACGGTGCTGAGTGAGAAATGGGGCTCTGAGCCCTCGGTAACAGGCTCATCCAATTCGCTCGTCGTTGAACTCTGACCTTGTCACGATGTAAATTGAGTGTTCAAAAAGTGCCAGTAAACTTGTTATTGTTTTCCCAACTTGCTAGTATCAGTTCCTCAACCCGGAGACTCGACTACGCTACCAAACGGAGTCCGGGTACGACGCTTCCCTCTTGTAGCAACAGCATGGTCGTCGAGAAGGGACGGATCCAAATACACCGGCACGACAGTGCCTACTTTGGGTCTTCAGCGAATAATGAGAAAGTTGTGTAATTAAACATAATTGATGATTCAGTTAAGGGGAAAATAAAAAAAAACATGGCTCATCCCTCCGTCGTAGGAATCGGTATAACACGAAAGTGAAACGTGTCGTCACAGAAGTAGTTGATTGTTTAGAGTGCATTGGTTTATGAGACCTTGTACAATGTCTACTGTTGTTTGGCAGGTATAGCACCGCTTGATGTGGACGTACCCACGTTGACGCCTAGTGGCACATCTCGGTATCGACGACTAACGCCCATGATCATGATTTAACCGTTGCGGTAGCTGAAGTTGTCAAGATATACCTGGACGCCGCATATGGTGAATCCCGCGCAAAGATGGCATCAAGAAGCACATAGTTAACACTGATACTCGATATGCACTCCTTCAGAGCGTCGTAAAACACGACGAGCATCGTGTCTTCCCTCTAGCCTGGCCGTTAATTCTCACAGTGCGACAGCCAGGCGAGCGTCGGAGAACTATTTTTCGTTATGGATGGATCCTATGAGCGGGGCTTGGGCTAAAGCCGCCACCTCGCGGTGTGTTAAAGCGATGATGAAATCACACTTCTCCTATTGCAAGCGCGCCAAATGGGATGGTCGCAGCAACGGGCGTTGCTGGAGCTAATTGGGGAGGCAAAGAAGTTTTCTTTTTCGAGCCTCGTGGCACACCTGTCAACGCCCCCGTTATAAAGGAGACGCTCATAGCATCCTTCCATCTATCCATCCAAGACACTGTGCGAGGAAAGTGTGAAAGATAAAAGGCGCGTTCATGTCGCCGCCGTTATGTGTTTGGCGGTAGCTCAGTGGGAAAAACGCCCGCCTGCCATCGTTGCGGACCGAGACTTCGTGGGTTCGACTTCTGTCAACCGAACGTCTTCTCAGCGTTCTTTTTTTTCTTTCTCATATGATGACGTTCATTCGGCTGATGTACTTCCGTGACGGAAATACGTCATGAAAGTCTTGATGGGCCCCGGCATAAAACACTTTTGTGTGTAAAAAATAGCCCGAGTAACTAGAGGCAAGTCCGAATAGCATGCGTTCGGTTCTCTTCGCTTCTGACGCGCCTTTTATATTTACAGCAGAGCTGTTTGGGTCGAGGTCTGCCGACTGTCGTAGTTAGAAAATGATCATCGTCATGAACCGGCACGTGCTCAATCACCGCCAAGCACTCTGTACAGATGGTTAACAAGGGAAGCTTCAGCGCGCGGCCCCTAATCGGTGTTCGCCACCCGTGTGCGTCCTTGTTAATTTTTACCGGACCAGCGTGGTGAGGAGTTTTTTACAGCTGAGCTGGTATGGTCGAGGTTTGCCCACTGGCATAGAGATAAAGAGAAAGACACAGACTAATATATATATATATATATATATATATATATATTATATATATATTGCTGGCAGCCACCTTGCGCACTAGACAATTTTTTGTTCCGTAATGAACTAATTTGTTAGTTACGATTATTTAACTTAATTGATAAATATTGACTTTAGGCGAGAAATGCTGCTTGCAAAGTTCGAGAGCATCCTCAGAAACTCCAATTGCATTTTAAATGCGAAGCATTTCTTAGCGAACTTCTGCGACTTTGAGCGCATCTATCTATCTATCTATCTATCTATCTATCTATCTATCTATCTATCTATCTATCTATCTATCTATCTATCTATCTATCTATCTATCTATCTATCTATCTATCTAGCCGCCTACGACTTTGTGCTCTCCTGGTCGTCTCGTTAATCGGATGTATACCAAAACTGGTGTGGCATAACATGACCTTATTACGAACATAAATGACAGGTCATATCATGAAAATCATGACACGCATGTCATGAACAGCATGATTTATATTCCACGGCCTTTGGGCTCTTGCGGCCGTTCCGTTAATTTCATATATACCAAAATTGGTACGGCGTGACAAGAATTCATGACGAACATAATGACAGGTCCTAACATGCAAATCATGACGCGCATGTCATGTGCAGCATGATTTACATGACATGGTCTCGGGGCGCTCGCTGCCGTTTAAATGAAGGGATCCATACGAAAACTGGTATGACGAGACATTTCTGTATGACGAACATAACTGACACGTGGTAACATGAAAATCATGATATGCATGACATGTATCACATGATTTACATGCCACGCTCATGTCGCACTCGCGGCCGTTTCGCTAGATTGATATACACCAAAATTGGTACTGTGCGATGTGACTTTATGAAGAACATGAATAACAGGTGGTAGCATGAAAACCATGACATCCATGACATGTATGTCATGATTTACATGCCACGCTCATGGTGCATTCGCGTCCGTTTCGCTTGCGTGATATACACCACAATTGTTGTTACGCGACAAGGACAGTATGATGAACGTAACTGAGACGAGGTAGCATGAAAATCATGACATGCAAGTCACGTACGACCTGATTTACATGCCACGCTCATGATGCGCTAGCGGCAGTTTCAGTAGGTTGATATACACCAAAATTGGTATTGCGCGATGTGACTGTATGAAGAACATGAATGACAGTTGGTAAGATGAAAACCATGACATGCATGTCATGTATGTCATGACTTACATGCCACGCTCGTGGTGCATTCGTGGCCGTTCGATAGCTTAATATACACCAAAACTGGTATTGGTATTGCGTGATGAGACTGTATGATGAACATTAGTGACAGGTGGTAACATGAAACACCATAATATTCATGTCATGTATGGCCTGATTTACATGCTCTACTCATGGTGCACTCGCGGCCATTTCGCTCCTTGATATACACCAAAATTGGTGTTGCGCGATGTGACTGTATGACGAACATAAATGAGAGGTCTTAACATGCGAATCATGTTATGCATGTCATGTACGGTATGGTTTACATGCCACTGTCATGGTGCGCTTCCGGTCGTTTTGTTAACGTGATATATACCAAAATTGGCATGGCATGACACGAGTGCGTGATGAACATAAGCGACAGGTCATGCATTTATATACCAGAATATGCGTTTCATTGGCATGGTGTACACTAGATTGTGCATGCATGCGTGCATGGCAAACATGCGATGGTGGACTAGATGCCATGGCATTAATGATTTCATTTGGGTCAAAGACAAACAAGGCGATGTATGCAGCTCTTTGCTGGCTGCTTCGCATTACATCGATTCCCACAGTGCGTGGGATCTGCCGAATTTTTTTGCGGTAAGGAAAGTCTCACGTATACCATTTTTTTCAAGCTCCAAAGACAGCCCGCGAAATACAAAAATAACCACGTCACTGGCGCATTCGCGCGCCGCGAGAATGCTGCCCTCAGCTGTGGTTTTAGCGAAAGAAATCAGCTGCGGCCGCGACTCGTCGTGCCCGTTGCAGCGGTGGGCCGATAAGGTAAAGGTGGTTTCTTGGCCCGCGCTCGCTACAACTTGCACCATCACGCGCGCCAACTGGCTGGCAATGGGCCAAGAAACCACCGCCCACTTATCGGCCTACCGCTGCAACGGAGCCGGCGAGTCCCGGCCGCATTCTCGCGGCGCGTGACTGCGCTAGTCACGTGGTTCTTTTTGTGTTTCGCGGGCTTTCTTTGCAGCTTGGAAGAAATGGTATGCGTGAGACTTTCTTTATAGCAAATAATGCAATTGGGGTTTCTGAAGACGCTCCCGAACTTTGCAAGTCGCGTTTCTTGCCTAAAGTCAATTGGGAAATGCTTCGCATTTAAAAAGAAGAGCATGGCTTTCACCTTCGAGCCTTCTTGGGCGAACGCATATGAAATCCTTGTTAGCTTTTCTTTCTTTAGACTGGCATATATATCCGCCCCTGTATACGCAGCTGCCAACGGATAAGACGCCACCGGGGCAGTCAACGCGACCAACGCGAACACAAACGCCAACCACGAGAAGTCGCACAACTCTAACACCAACACAAACGACAGTTCCAGTCTGCGACGAAGATGTTTACCTGAGCAGGTACTTCGACTGCGGCCTCAAGTTCGCCTTCAATATGGAAAACGTCAGCGCCGGAGCCGGCTTGAATTACCAGTGCGACGTGTGCAGGTGAGATGCAGGCGCGGGCGCGTTGGTCGTTCGCGTAATTAATGGGGAACTTGTTGCAGTAATAGCGGCAGCAGTATAGTAGTAGTACAGCTACTATTGTACTACTTAGTACTTGTAGGTAGTAGTACTTGTAGTTGGCAGTAGTAGTAGCAGTACTTGTAGGTAGTGGTGGTTTTATAGGTAGTAGCAGCAGTAGATGGTAGTGATAGTAGCAGTACTTGTAGGTGGCGGTAGTAGTACCTGGTAGTGAGCAGTTTTGCTGCGTTCCCGGCCATTGGCGAGTGCTCACTGAGAAATACGCATGACACGCGCTTTGCCCGCGTGCTCCTTTTCAGCCTTATCTCCCGCGCACTCATGCGATCGGAGCGGTTTATTAGGCGAAGCTTTTATACCTCACAGATTTCGGCTCCGTACGCGAAAAAGAAAACCCGACGCCAACGAACGTACCGAAGTGCGGCCCTCGAAGGGGCGCCGGTCACATGCGTATTCGTATGCGCCATTTTACTGCGATAGCAATTATATGGACAGGCTCGACGGGGTTTTGCCGTCGCCATTGCCGTCGCCGTCATGTCCCTCCCATATAAAGTCCAAATTGATAAGATCCCCCGCGCATCGTATGTTCTACTGCGGGTAAAAGCGCGCGAGCGGGGGCGACGAACGCGGCCGAAGCAGAGATCAAACGAGCCTGCCCATTTCCGTCGCTCTATCGTGGTGGTTTTATAGATAGTAGCAGCAGTAGCCACTTTGAACTTTGAATCTAAGGGCGCGGTCGCCATCGCTGGCGCGTGCTATCTCGACAGACATCACAGCGGGAAACTCGGAAACCATTCTACGTGCTGCACTCTCAACGCGAAGTGACTATGCGGAGAGCATGTCTGCCTGGAGCGGCCGTATTCTCTTACACCAGCGTTCTGTAGTAACGCGAGATCGGATACAAAACAGTTAGCTGCCAGCCTCACTTCGTATAACACAACAATTTGTTGCTATCGCACTCATTTCTTGGCCCTTGCGGTGAAACTGTTACTTTTTTGAATAACTGATGCTCTCTCTATCGTGGCCTTGTCAGCGATCAGCAGTTTCTGATATGGCAATCTGATGTTTTATCAAGGAGACTTACCGTTTCATTTTGCCACATTTAATTGTTGCCTGGATATGGATGCATGGCATGGAGGAAGGAAACAATTCTTCCTCCCGGCATGGAGGAAGGAAACAATTATGAAGGAGCATAGCGCAATGCGACACAAAGAAAGAAAAAGAAAGCGAGGAAGAAAAGTTGCACGTCAGGAACGCACACGCCATGTTTCGCTTGGCCCCGTTTTCCCAATAGGTCAACCGGTTCCGGAGTTTGCTACCCGAAGGTTTCTTTCGCAGCTCTCTGATGCAGCATATGTTCTACTTTCGCATTATATAAACAGATAGAATAAGATAAACGTCAGAAATGTTACCTAAACCATTTTAAATGCGACTCATTTCTTAGCGAACCAAAGTGTAGCAAAACAGCCATTTGGGCTGATTGGCATTTGTTCATCTTAATGCGAAAAATCGGGCGAACTAACGAACAATCACAAAGGAAGAAAGGAAGCGCCTTTGTCGTCGTTTGTGTTTTCTTTGTCTCTGTTGGTGCGCCCTATTTTTTACATTAAGACCAACAAAGTTACTTTGACCGTTTCTATCTATCTATCTATCTATCTATCTATCTATCTATCTATCTATCTATCTATCTATCTATCTATCTATCTATCTATCTATCTATCTATCTATCTATCTATCTATCTATCTATCTATCCGCCTACGTTAGGCGCTCTCGTGGTCGTCTCCTCAGCTTGGTAATAGCAAAATTGGCATAGGACGACGTGAATGTATGATGAACACGCTGCGTAGGTCATGACATGAATAACGTGACTTCCCTGTCGCCTACGCCACAAAACCCCTTTCCACCAGTCACGTGCGGCACATACCCGCACATTATAGTCCACGCTATGTGGGTATGTGCCGCACGTGACTGTTGGAAAGGGGTGCGGCACATGCCTGCATAGCGCGTCCTATGGTGTGCGGGTATGTGCCGCACGTATTGATGCGCACATATTGCGATATTCCAACGGTTTTCTCACTTATTCGTGTTCGATTCGTATTCGAAAATTTCAGTGTTCGCACACCCCTACATTTAAGCCAGAGAAGACAAAATTCTGCTTTCCAATGTGCCTTAGCATTTACATTAGCAAGACGGCAGCAATGTCGTGGGTTCGACGCCTTTTATTCGGCAGGGCCGCCTGACCAATTCTTCGAACGAAGAAGACGCTCATAGTGATGGTGATTACATACAGGTGAATAAGATGAAGGACGGAGGCTGTGAATAATGTGCTCACAAGAGAAAATACCTGCGCTTCGAACGGGAATCAGGTGGTACCGCTCTCCTCTTGCAGAGATGACAGACAAGCGCACCGTGGTTTTTGTGGGTGCAGCTTATATTTATTCTTAGATTGTGAGCAACCGTAGGTGCGCTTATATAAGTCAATTGGTGGTCATCGTCGAAGGTTCTTGCTCATCTTAAGGCGAAAGCCTCAAGTGCCTCGTTGAGCCAAACACGGCAGGAGAACGAAGTGGTACAAAACCGTGACGTTCACGTGCCTATTTAAAGAGAGTCATATGCGTGACAAGTCAGGACTCTTCCGAAAGGAGTCAAAAGACTTTTCTTTTTTCTTACAGTGTGGTCCACTAAAAATAAACAGAAAAAAGTAAATAAATAAATAAATAAATGTGTAAATAAACCAATAAAAATTTATAAATACACGAATAAATGAAAAAAAAATTATTCGGTGCGGTACGTAGCTTCTCTGCTTATCCACTATCAGAGTAAAATGGCTCATGAGTTTTTTTTGTGTTTTTTTTTCTCGTGGCTCTTTGGGCAGCATCGTGAAGGAGCATAAGGCTTGCCTTGTTACGATCAGGAAGGCGTCTCACTGTGACGACGACGAGATCGGAATCAAGGCGGTCCTCGACTACATCAACCAAGAAATATGGTCTGCCGGAGGCGTCCCCTGTCCCAAGGACAACTGCAAGAGGAAAACCGGTATCGGCCTGCATTGCCGTTTTAAATACCTTTTCTTTTTCGTGCTCACCTGTATTTTTCTCAGATCAAGGATTGTGTTCACTGTATGGAAAGGGATATGACGTGGTCGTTCCACTAATCGGTTTATCATTCTCATTGAGATTAGGATTTCTGGAATTAGTCACGTGTCAGTTCAAAATGCGCTGCCTCTAACCTTCTTCCCCCCACAAATACCGCCATATTGAGATGCACTGCGTGACGTCAGGAAATGAGGAGCCGCCGCTGTGTGGTCTGCTTTTAAAGGAGCACTGACACAAAATTTCGAAGGCGACATTATGAGTGAAATAGATGTATGTGGAGCCGTACACAACGTCTACGATATATCAAGGGCCAATATAGCCTAGAACATATTTAAAATCAATTTTAAAGTGCATGCCGCGAGACTGAGCGAGATGCGAGCGCTTCGCGACGCCGACATCAACGCGGCGGATGTGTAAACAAACCTACGTCACGAGTTTGTGTTGGCTGGTGGCTGGTTGTGCCCTTGCGCTTGTGCCGTGCTACCTGCCATTGCTTCCTCCGTGCCTGCGGCTTTGCGTGTGCTAGTTGTGTTCTCTTCCGCTGTTCGCTCGTCGTGCCCGTTGGCAGATGTTATGGCCCGCGCTCACGCTAGCGGCAAGCCTGCCGCAACGGCGCGGTGCCGCAGAACGTCGGCCGTCGCCGCACGCGCGAGAGCTGTCCAACTTGCACGGCAAGCTTCGCCGGCGAGGCATTCGCGCCTCCGAAAAACATGGCAGCACTGCCAAAAGCGGTTGTCGTCCACTTCCAATCTATCAAGTGGCCGCCGTGCGCTCTGTAACGTGTAAGTTCCGGACTGATGCTTCCATTTGCTTTAGATTCATGTCTTTAAGCTTCGACAGCAATGTATTCGTCTCGATTCGGCGCCGTTTTTGAGAGCCATAGTCAAATAATCGATGCTGTAAGCTTAGCGAGTCGAGATGGGCGCTTCCGAATGCTCTGAGGACATAGATTACGCGTTTGTTAGTTGTTTCTAATCCTCCATAGCTGGCGCCACTTGACCTCGTTCGGCGCCCACCGCACCCACGTTCGCGCGCCGCCTACGTCACAATTTTGCGTGTTCACGTGGCCAGCTGTGGTTACCCGTCCACCGGAAGTAGCTGCCTAGCTCGGTGCTCTTTGAAACCGAAAATGCGACTGGGCGCTCTAAAAACGTCTCTAAACAAATAACCGTCGCGCACTCGCGCAAACGAGGTTTGCAGCCGTGATAAGTGGATCATAAGCTATCTATTGCAACAAAAAAAAACAAGGTGCAAAATTTTTGTGTCAGTGCACAGGGGGATGCCAGAAGTAGGAAACTAGACGCATTGCTCCACACGGTATCGGTGTTTTCGTCGCATGCCACAAGCACAAGGAAGGCGGGAAGGCAGTATAACACCTACCGATTCTCTCGCGCGAGACATCACGTGATTGGGCCTCGATGGCGTAAGTGGACAGGAAGCGAAGGCTCCGCGCACATCGATTCCCAATTTCCGTGGAACCCATACAGTACTTAACGTTTTCCATGTTTACGCGGAAAGAATATTACTTTTGGATTTCATTGACTTTTGTGTTTGTTTAGTTGTACTCGATTTGTATTTCCACGTACTTTAATTTATCGAACTGTTCGTTTCTCGGTTTTATGCGATTTTATGTTTTTTTAATGTTTCTATCCTGTTATGTTTGCTGTTATATATAAGTGGCATTGTTCACACTACTGTTATTCCTTGTATTGTTTATGTGTAAGCTACACCGGGGGTCCCGTTGCAATTTTGTTCTTTACGACACTTGCCTGTATATTTCATGCCTTGTAATTAACATGTCTTGTAATAATAAAAACTGATTGACCGAGTGATTTTCCGCGTTATATGTAGTTCTGGGCGCAGTCGGCAGAACTCTGATATAGCTTTTCAACACTGATGCACAGTCTTCTTAAATACTCTTTTTTTATTGCAATACCAGCTTTGTTACAGCAAATGGAGCTTAACTTTTTTTTTAATTCACAAATCTTATCAAACTGAGTGCGGTAGTAGCTGAAGAAAATGATTTTCCAAGCTCCTATCTACTTATCCATTGAAGTAGCAGTCCCAGAGCTAAAGCGTCTTCTGTTAAGGCTGAAATAAATTACGTTGCCTAACCGACGCATGCGCAAACCTTGTTACTTAAAGGGACACTAAGAGAAAAAAACGATTTTTGTCATATTATTAAACTACTCTTTCACAATTTTATAATCACCACGCTCGCCGCGAGAAGACGCTAAGTAAGCGAGAAAACGAGCAAAAAGAATATGCGGGCGGCGACGCCACCTTGAAATTCCCGCACCAAACGTCGTGACGTCACATATTTTGACGGCACCCAGTAAGTCCTACCTAGTTTCTAAAGTGTAAAAATGAAGTATATTGTCTCTAAGGGGGCCATAGACTTAACATATCAAATTTCGGAAAATTTCCCTGAGTCAATGTCCCCAAAATACAAAAAATACGCTTTGAAATCCGTGACGTCACGTGCGGCGATTACGGCGCGAGATTGAAAAATGAAACTTTGACCTTGATTTTCATCTCTGTTGATATAGCTATGATGGTTATATCAACGACATTCGAGTTCTCAGTGTGCAAATTATTAATATAAACCGATTCATTGCCTCACTTTAGTGTTCCTTTAAACACGCGTGCAGAGGCTCACGTGTATTGCGCCTAATTGCGTGCACGACGTGCTGTCCTTTCATCTGTGCCCGTCGCAGCAAGGATACGGTTCCGGTCTTCGCGCCAGTTTTGTCACGTGCGCGAGTACGCCGGAACTTACTTCACGTGCGGCGCGATCTTCCTGAAGAGCACCTACCCAACTCGCCCTCCAGTCAAGGAAGACTGCAGGTGGGCAGATCGCTATGGTTTCGAAATAGTGTTAACGCGTTAAAGAGATGTGTAATGTCAAGCTTTGGGCTAGTTGCTTCTCCATAGTCAAAGGGAAAAAAGCGACTTTTTCAGATGGGGACCAAGCCAAAGCGAGCGAGTCGAACAAGCACTGATTTCTAAGTGAAAGTTTATTGCACACGAATGCTATGTATGTTGCTGGAAAAATTATCGAAGGAATTATTAAGTGTAACGTAATTTCCTGGCCTGATTACACGTGCTCCTCTAGGAATGACAGTTCTTCCTGCGACAGAAAGACAGAGCTAAGGAGCCCACGCTGCAGCAATTCTGGTGTTGGCGTAGGCGGAGTTGATTGTGAGCGCAAAATTGTCGTTGTCGCTGAACGCAAAATCGTGATGGACGCAAATGATTAAAAAAAATCACCATCTCCCACTAAAGGGAACCATGTGGGGCTGCGAAGGAGCGCATGGGTCGACTTAAAGTTCCGTTCATCACGGGCACCTTGCCCGATGTTAACGCGTCCTAGCATGTAGAGAACACACCATGCATTCATTGTAGTTGCTGTTGCTGTTACTCGTCCCGAACTCTTCTTGGAGCACGCCACACGGGTTCATCGCGCGTCTGCGGAATCTCCTTCCCCGACGCCATCCCGTGATTGCTGAGAGAGTGTAAGTGGGAGAGGCCACAGCGTCTTACCCAGCCCCTTACACAGGCCCGAACGCGCTAGCTCGTGCCAGCACGTTCTGACTAGGATACAACGCGTTGTTTCATCGCGCGTCTGCAGAACCTCGTTCGCCGACGCCATCACACGATTGTTGAGAGAGTGTAAGGGGAAGAGGCCACAGCGTCTTACCCAGCCCCTTACACAGGCCCGAACGCGCTAGCTCGTGCCAGCACGTTCTGACTAGGATACAACGCGTTGGTTCATCGCACGTCTGCGGAACCTCGTTCGCCGACGCCATCACACGATTGCTGAGAGAGTGTAAGGGGAAGAGGCCACAGCGTCTTACCCAGCCCCTTACGCAGGCCCGAACGCGCTAGCTCGTGCCAGCACACGTGGTTTTGTCTGCGTTACGCCAAGCTAGGACAGCATACGGCAGCCCGAGCCCGTAAAGTGCTCTGCACGTATCATCATCAAGGTGGTCGAAGAACAAGACGAAGAAGACTTCTCCTTGGGGCGAGTGCGCGCTCACTAAGCTACAGATGGCTATGGTAGGTTTTAGAAAGCGGATAGTCGCCCATGGAACTACGGAAAAAGCCCAGCGCAAAAGCTGCTTCACATTTTAAAAAATGGGCGGGGGGGGGGGGGGTTGCGCCGTAATTGAACACGGGAATTCTGCGTGGTCGTCAGGTGTTCAACCGCAGAGCGAGGCTACTGCTTGAAACTGCTTCGAAAAAAAAAAGCTATACAGGCATCGTGTAGTGCGAAGAGTCGCGTTAACGCATGTAAGAATGCGTGGCAGAAGCGTTAAATTGCACCAGGCCTCACGCCATGTGAATTGCGCAACAAGTGGTGGTTTCAATTCTCACCCATTACAAAGTGCTCAAACGTAATTTATCATCATCAACTGCGGTATCAACAACGTTTGATGCTACGTAGGTGCGCTTATTGACTTACAGATGCATAGAGGTGGAGGAATAATGCAGAGGACTTGTTCCCAGCTGAAATTGTTCAGCTCTGATGTATATGTACATATATCAACGCAGACATACACACACTCGAACACACGTATAGACGGGTGAAACCCTCCCCGAAATAAAATTGTGGCAACGCGCCCCTGATTAATTAAATAAAATTTCATAACAAAGCGCTAATTTATCCTCGTATTTGCTAGAACGTGCACATGCCCTGACCTGCAGGGCTATCGCTGATTGACGGACGAATGGATGGATAATAGGAATGTACGCCTTGAATTGGTGTGATGGCAGGTGCCACCAAGGTCTTCATGAGCCGTCTCTATGCTGCAAAGTTTGTACCGTAGAGTTTTATAATATTACACTAGAGGGTAATCAAGCAGTATAGTGTCTATGGGAGCTGCAACGCATGACACTTCAGCCAGCATGGGAATGATTGATAGTACATGGATTTACCTAAGCTATGTTTCTTCGGCTATGCGTGGCTCCGTGTCGCCTGCAGACGCTTTGTCTCAAGACGAAGTTCAGCAAAAGTTCAGCAGTCGCACTTCACCAAGTTTACGCTTTTAGGCTCATAAATTCAAATCAGCTGACGAGGTTAACAATGAGTCAATCTGTAATCCGAAGCACAAATCAAAACACGACAATAAAGAAAGCCACAAGTGCCTTCGAAACCCAAAGCACGAAGACTATATAGGCAAATCTATGTACTACCCATCATTCCCATGGTGGCTGAACGATCGCAGTGCCACAGTTCCATCTGGTAAATATTGTAGGAAACCCTACCGGTTTTTCCGACCGGTTATTAATTATGACCTTCACTCGCGACCTTCTTTCTTTTCAAACTTTATCCACGACTTCCGCTCGCTCTGCCGTTTCAGGTTGTACAGGGATTTCCTATCGTGCATCCAGCTGCTCGCACCGTGTCGTTCCGCCAGCGACATGGCATCGTATCTTGCTCACTTCACGACGGTGCTTACGGACGGCTACGAAGACCTGTGCAAAAATCAAAACGTAACCGGTAAGAGACGAACGCAGCGAAACATGGCAGAGATCACAAACTGTATAGCGCGGCAGCGGCGTAAATTACGGGTGTCAGGGGGGTTCGACCCCCCTTGTGTTCAGGATGAGGGGGACAACCCTTGCAAGTGTCCCTTTTAAAATTCATCTTTAAAACTTACTATGTGAATTTCTTGAGAGTTAAGGAGAGCGCACTGTCCGCAAAATCAGCTCTGAAATCTGATTCCCTTCCATTGAACTGCTTGTCGTTTCAAAAAGCACTGCATAGCAGCAGGAACTTTCGGTAAGACTACGGGTTACCTCTGGCGTGAGGCAAATGTTGATTATGCTGCGTTGTCAAATACAAAGTAAATAAAGAATCCCCGATCATATACCGTTATCTGTGTCGGCTATTTGTTGGAAGCCATTCAAAATGAAGTATAACTGCGATTGCTCGACTGTGTGTCATTTTAAACAAGTAACCGGTCAACATATATATGCTTTACAAGAAAGCATCCAGGGGTAAACTGTGGGAGGCCATTTCTAACAGGTATACACGATGGGGAATGTGGCTGAGGTTAAAGAAATGCTCTACCCTTTACGTGTTATCACAAAAAAAGTGCTATTAGAAACGAACTTCGCCATGCAGCGTGCGCTTAACTGGCTGCTCAGAGCTCTTTTCCCTGACACTACGCCGACGCAACATGCCCGTTCTTTAAAAAAAAATTTGGAAGCATGATTTTAGTTTCTACATAATTAAAAGTAACGTATTTATAAAAACAAAATGGCCGTCATTGCAAGATATGTGACTTCCCCCCTTGTGATTTTTCTGGATTTACGCCGCTGTAATGCGGTCCAAACAGTCACTAGAAATTCTTCTTCTGCATTGAAAAAGATCGAAGTCTTTCACTCTTAAACACTTCTTATTGCGATAGCAATTATATGAACACAACAGACGGAGTTTCGCCGTCGCCGTGATGTTTCGTATAAATGCGGAGGTGATAACATTACCCCGCGCGTCTTATGCTCTGTGTGCGAGTGAAAGCGTGCGATGGCCGCCGAAGATCGCGGCTTAAGCGTTGGGAAAACACGCCGGCCGTCTTTCTTCGCGCGAAATGCCCATGGTGGAAGGCTGTTGGAGGGGGGAGGGCCTGCGTATCTGCGGCAGGAACTGCGCACTTTGAACGGCAGTACGCGGTCGTGAGCGCTGTATCTTGACAGAATTCTGGAGATAGTTCATGTCTTTGTACGAGCTATGATCTCACTGCCCAGTTTGCGTTGAAGCGATAGACAGCGCGAAGGTCGTTGCGCTCGCGGCGGCGGCCGCATTTCTTTAGGCCACTGTTTTGTTGAGTTATGACAGGTCGGATGCTAAAGGAAAAGGCTGCTAGTCTGACATTGTATGAAAATCCAATTTCTTGCCATCGCATTCATTTTTTCGTCCTTGAGGTCAAACTGTGACATCATTTTCCCCAATTTTGGGCAGGCTATGCGAAGTTCGAATTGCTTTACACGCAATATTTTTTCATAGAATTGTCGTATGACGTTTCGCCGAACGGAACAAACTATATCAGTTTGTCATGTGCAATAGCATGGCAGTGAGCTCTGAATCCGGAGGCAATAACACCGTTTGTTTTCTCTTTCTCTTTTTTTTTACCCTGAATGATATGATTTCCGCCATACAGTGTTTCACGATAGGCGAGGCTACTAGCTACTGTAGAACCATGCTGTTACTTTCTTCACTGCGGCATTTTCCCGGCTGTTACGTCTTTTCCCGCCGGTCCCGGCATAGCTCGCATGGGATCCAATGTATTGGGAACCCCGCCGTTACGTCGCAACTGCGGGACCATTCCCGTATGATACATCGCGAAGTGCGCTCTGAGCCTGCCGAGCGACTACGGAAGACAGCGGCCATGTTGACTTTTCACGCAGCTTGGCCTGGCTTCGACGTAAGATGAGCCGCATAAGCGACATTTGTAACGTGTTTTCCTTTGCCGCGAACAAAAGCACAGCCTGCGAGATTCGTATTTCAAACATGGCGTGTATCGGTCGTGGTGGCAATACATTTATTAAAAGAATACGACACTTCAGGTGCTCTAAAAACTTCTCGTGCTGCTCGGGCGTGAGTAAACGCACTAGGCAATGTTGCACGGTTTTTTTATTGCGTGAGCAATTATATGGACAGTCTCGGCTGGATTTTGCCGTCGCCGTCGCCGCCGTCATGCACCGTATATGTGTATGTATATATATATATATATATATATATATATATAATATATATATATATCAAAGTCCCAAAGAAAAATAATTCAGAAAATCGAATCAGCGACCTCTCGTTCCTCAGCGCTAACCACTGCGCCAGAAAGCGCAGATGCTTCAGGTAGCTAACGGCGAGCGTTATATACACACCATTTACCGCTGGCAGGACCCAGAGATGGTAGGCGTTTATAAGCGTTTCTTCGTTACCAGCGAGATGGCGCGAGGAGCGCGACGGGCGGATTTAAAAGTCGTCGGCGAGCTCGCTCGCTTCTTATATCTGCGCAGGGAGAACCTTGCCCTTCCGCTGTCTGCTCGCGCGGTTTTCTCGTGGTGAGGGGAAGAGGGATGTTTCGAGCTTTCACCGTGATGTCCGCGCTCATGTTACGGAACGTACGAAAGTCACTCAAGCTCAAGGGACGCCCCTAAACGAACAAACAGAAGATGAGCGCGAACTATCAAGTGTCACAGCTCGACACTTGAAGCACGCTAGTTTCCTTCGCTGCTTCGGCCGCCTTTACAACAGGAGCGCTTTTCAAACTGAGAGTATCCATTGGCGAGCCTCACTTTGCATAGCATTCGTTTCAATTTCTATCGCATTCATTGCTTCGCCCTTGCGGCGAAACTGTGACTTTTTACAGCGAAAGCTGTTATGAGATCATTTCAGCGGCCGTTTTTGGCGCCGTAGTTGTCCGCCGCCGCCGCCGCCGCCGGTGTCCGTAACCACTATCGCTCGAAATAAGAAAAAAAACGAAATAAGAAAAAAATTCCGGGATGGAACGAGGTTCGAACCTGGGCCCTCTGTGTGGGGGCCCAGTATTCAACCTCTGAGCCATGCCGGCGCTCGAAACTGCTTTGCAAAAAGGTCCAATACAGCATAGGCGGAGAGTACGGGGGGGTTGGGGGGCTCGCCCCCCCCCCCCCCCTCCCGGACGGCTTCATGGGGGGCAGAGCCCCCGCTGACGCCGGCCCGAGAAATGCAAGATCTTGGCTTAGGTCCCCGTCCACTGACAACAAACTGTTGGCCGTCCTGTCTGGTAGCTATTTCACAGGGGGCTGTTTATGTCCGCTTCTTTTTAATTTCAGGCTTTTAACATTCGGATCATGTACCAGTGACGAGTGAAACATTCAGCTAAAAATGCCCTCAAACGGATTTGTACGTGCAGAATATGTTGAGTCTTGAATTGCGTAGCGACTGGTTTTCAGAAAACAAAAATGCTACTGAGAATACAAAGCAATCCCGACACAATCACTCGGGGAATGTTTTCGCACAGACTTGATCTCCAATAAAAAAAAGGGTAATTTCCTGGTTGTCCACAAAGAGGTCAACTTCCACATGCCTGCCCATAAAGGTTGCCGAGAAAAGATGGTACGCATTTTTTATTTATCAGCAAAGGGTTTTACCACCACTTCGGTGACCTAAAAGCAACTCAAGTACTCGTCCAGAAAACAACCTTCGACGGAAAAATTCGTTACCCAGCTTCGCACTAGGTCTAGTGGTAGCAAACGACATTTTATACCATCTGATAATTATTTTTGGCCATCTTAAATTGTATATTCACTGGCATAATTAAAGCTTCCTGTGCCAGCATTAGCCCATTTTCTCCTGCCTGTGCAAGTTCTAACAAAGTAAGTAAAGCATGTCAATAAAAAAATTCGGCAGATCCCACGCAATGTCAGAATCTATTTTATGCGATGCAGTGACAAGTCTTCAAAATTGGCTAGCGCGAAAATCGGCAAGCTAGGACTGAGAAGGAACACTGATGTACAGGACAGGCGCTACTCGCAACTAAGCTTTATTCAGAAACGTCTTCCTACATATATACACAGCCGAGTGGCGCGCGCAGGCGCAATGCACATGACAGTCGACAATGCTAATCAGGATCGGGATACCAAAACATATTCGCATCATAACCAAGTATCTAAGAACAGTCTTTCCTTACTGCGCAGAACAACAGAAGTGTCACTGATACATTCACGGTCTTTCTTTTTATTGTGATAAGCCTCCATTAGTTCCATTAGTTGGCGTCGTGTACGAAATCCCACTCATTTGTGGCAAGGTTTATATCGGACAAACTGGTCGTTGCGTCAACGATCGAGCACGGGAACACGAGCGATCTGTTAAAAATAATTTGACTTTTCATCTGCCTATGCACTGTAGGACCTGTGCCTGTGAGCCAGTGCTGTCTAGCATTCGAATACGACCTCTAAAGAGAAGGCTGAACATTTTAATTTCATTTTCAGAATCTACATTAACTGCTTAGCATCCGGGTAAGCAACAACCAAAAATCAACTATTTGCAGGTTGTTCAGCATCAATGCTATCAATGCGCTTGCAGGTCTAGTTGTTCTAGGGCGATCTAGTTGTTGGCTTACTTAACAAGTCAACAACAGCTGCGATACTATTAGTCCCACACTATCGCTTCTCTCGAACGATTCAGTTGTGTTACTCGATAGTAAAACTTCCTAATCACAGGCTGAAACTATTCTTATTGGTTTATCGTTTTTTCAAAATAGCTTCCTTTATTCATTATTATTTCGTTTAGCTTTGGTATATTCTCCATTTCCCACGATAAATTGTTTTCGCAGAGCGGGCATTTTATAATAAAAAAATGCATAACTTTATTGTCGCGAGGGATGCGATGCGACCTTGTTGGTAGCCCATGTTCAGTATGTTTCCTTGCAGTGCACATAGCATACAGGACAAAAAATATAGCGACACATAGACACACAGAGCGCTAACTGTCGCACATCAATTCATGAAAGTGCTTCTCCATGGCGGTTTCCAGTCAGCGGTTTCGGTCACGTAACGTATGGCAGGCCCGTAGCCAGGAATTTTTTTCGGGGGGGACGGGGGGGGGGGGGGGCACTTGCCGATTGCCGAAGGCCTTGACTATTTCAGAAAAACACCTATTTTTATTATTTATTCTCGGTAAAACACCCCCTCCATCAAAATTTCGGGCGGCGGGGGGGAGGGGGGCCCTACGGGCCTGACGTATGGTCCGCATGGTAATAACTGGTCCCCGCAATATATCACTTTATCCGTGGCCTCCAAGCCCACGGCTCTTTCACCCTGTGAAGTAGTCTAATGAAACCTTCTTGCCAATGAGGCTATCAGCAAATGAATAGGCATCGGTAAATAAAACTCAATCGTATAAACGTCCATAACGGCCCGAGAAGCGGAAACATTTTCTTATAATAAAGGTATAACTTGTACAATATATCTTCGCACCTTGTTTTCGCGTTATGCCTCTCATTAGCGATCGTGGAATGTCTCAGTATTCAAGTTCGCACATCTATTGCCTTTCTGCCTTACGTTTGTTTCAGTGCCCTGCACCAAGCTGCGTCTGCTGAGGGCCTTCTTCTCCTGCGGCGTGACGTACTACCAGACACGCCACAATAATGCCCACTTGTACCGCATGGCCCAGACTGGAGTGTGCGAGTACGTAGCGAGCGAACACCACAGAAGGGCGCTGCGATCGCTACCTATACTTCCACCAGTCATTGTTTAAGGAAAATTGAACGAAAAAGAAAGCGTTAAACACATTACTAAAATAGTCTAGAACAGTGGTTGTCAAACGGGGGTCAGCGAGGTTATTTTTTAAAGTCCGCGAAACCCGTCTTCGAAAAAAAATGCGTTTTCTTGAGGCGCATTACGTCCCGTGAAAGCGACCCCTTCTGATTTTTGGTATACTTCACCGCATAAGAATTTGGCATTTGTGGCGGAGCCGTCTTAGGTTTCCCCTTCTCCATGAGATAGCTGCAAAGCTTTTGTTACAGTTTTCTACGAAATATGCCTATGAGCATACTTTTTCTTTGCTTCCGTAGCAGCCACTTTGTCATTTTTAACAAAACAAATACTCATACTTTATCTCTTAGCGCTGTATATTATCGAGTAGTCCGCAGTCATTAACATAGCTAAAGGATACTTTTCTTTTTATTACAAACACATATACCGCAATTAACCTAGTGATCATCACCTGACCCATGGCCTTGTGCCATAAACACTCGGCTGGAATGGCTCAGGGAGGCAGTGGGTGTCAAAATCTGCTGTCGGTGGGCGGCGGGGCTCCTTAGTGTGCCTGTGTGCTTTGAGGGGTGCACAGGTCGGGTCAGAAACCCAATCTGCGATGAGGGTACTCGGCGTAGATTCGGTGGCTTTAAGCCTTCCACCGCTGCCCACTTTTTTTTCTTTCGATAAAAAACATACTCGTACTTTATCTCTTAGCGCTGTATATTATCGAGTAGTCCGCAGTCATTATCATAGCCAAAGGATACTTTTCTTTTTATTACAAACACATATATCGCAATTAACCTAGTGATCATCACCTGACCCATGGCCTTGTGCCATAAACACTCGGCTGGAATGGCTCAGGGAGGCAGTGGGTGTCAAAACCTGCTGTCGGTGGGCGGCGGGGCTCCTTAGTGTGCCTGTGTGCTTTGAGGGGTGCACAGGTCGGGTCAGAAACCCAATCTGCGATGAGGGTACTCGGCGTAGATTCGGTGGCTTTAAGCCTTCCACCGCTGCCCACTTTTTTCTCTTTCGATAAAAAACATACTCGTACTTTATCTCTCAGCGCTGTATATTATCGAGTAGTCCGCAGTTATTATCATAGCCAAAGGATACTTTTCTTTTTATTACAAACACATATATCGCAATTAACCTAGTGATCATCACCTGACCCATGGCCTTGTGCCATAAACACTCGGCTGGAATGGCTCAGGGAGGCAGTGGGTGTCAAAACCTGCTGTCGGTGGGCGGCGGGGCTCCTTAGTGTGCCTGTGTGCTTTGAGGGGTGCACAGGTCGGGTCAGAAACCCAATCTGCGATGAGGGTACTCGGCGTAGATTCGGTGGCTTTAAGCCTTCCACCGCTGCCCACTTTTTTCTCTTTCGATAAAAAACATACTCGTACTTTATCTCTCAGCGCTGTATATTATCGAGTAGTCCGCAGTCATTATCATAGCCAAAGGATACTTTTCTTTTTATTACAAACACATATATCGCAATTAACCTAGTGATCATCACCTGACCCATGGCCTTGTGCCATAAACACTCGGCTGGAATGCCTCAGCGAGGCAGTGGGTGTCAAAACCTGCTGTCGGTGGGCGGCGAGGCTCCTTAGTGTGCCTGTGTGCTTTGAGGGGTGCACAGGTCGGGTCAGAAACCCAATCTGCGATGAGGGTACTCGGCGTAGATTCGGTGGTTTTAAGCCTTCCACCGCTGCCCGCTTTTTTTTCTTTCGATAAAAAACATACTCGTACTTTATCTCTTAGCGCTGTATATTATCGAGTAGTCCGCAGTCATTATCATAGCCAAAGGATACTTTTCTTTTTATTACAAACACATATACCGCAATTAACCTAGTGATCATCACCTGACCCATGGCCTTGTGTCATAAACACTCGGCTGGAATGCCTCAGCGAGGCAGTGGGTGTCAAAACCTGCTGTCGGTGGGCGGCGAGGCTCCTTAGTGTGCCTGTGTGCTTTGAGGGGTGCACAGGTCGGGTCAGAAACCCAATCTGCGATGAGGGTACTCGGCGTAGATTCGGTGGTTTTAAGCCTTCCACCGCTGCCCGCTTTTTTTTCTTTCGATAAAAAACATACTCGTACTTTATCTCTTAGCGCTGTATATTATCGAGTAGTCCGCAGTCATTATCATAGCCAAAGGATACTTTTCTTTTTATTACAAACACATATACCGCAATTAACCTAGTGATCATCACCTGACCCATGGCCTTGTGCCATAAACACTCGGCTGGAATGGCTCAGGGGGCAGTGGGTGTCAAAATCTGCTGTCGGTGGGCGGCGGGGCTCCTTAGTGTGCCTGTGTGCTTTGAGGGGTGCACAGGTCGGGTCAGAAACCCAATCTGCGATGAGGGTACTCGGCGTAGATTCGGTGGTTTTAAGCCTTCCACCGCTGCCCGCTTTTTTTTCTTTCCATAAAAAACATACTCGTACTTTATCTCTCAGCGCTGTATATTATCGAGTAGTCCGCAGTCATTATCATAGCCAAAGGATACTTTTCTTTTTATTACAAACACATATACCGCAATTAACCTAGTGATCATCACCTGACCCATGGCCTTGTGCCATAAACACTCGGCTGGAATGGCTCAGGGGGCAGTGGGTGTCAAAATCTGCTGTCGGTGGGCGGCGGGGCTCCTTAGTGTGCCTGTGTGCTTTGAGGGGTGCACAGGTCGGGTCAGAAACCCAATCTGCGATGAGGGTACTCGGCGTAGATTCGGTGGTTTTAAGCCTTCCACCACTGCCCGCTTTTTTTTCTTTCGATAAAAAACATACTCGTACTTTATCTCTTAGCGCTGTATATTATCGAGTAGTCCGCAGTCATTATCATAGCCAAAGGATACTTTTCTTTTTATTACAAACACATATACCGCAATTAACCTAGTGATCATCACCTGACCCATGGCCTTGTGCCATAAACACTCGGCTGGAATGGCTCAGGGAGGCAGTGGGTGTCAAAACCTGCTGTCGGTGGGCGGCGAGGCTCCTTAGTGTGCCTGTGTGCTTTGAGGGGTGCACAGGTCGGGTCAGAAACCCAATCTGCGATGAGGGTACTCGGCGTAGATTCGGTGGTTTTAAGCCTTCCACCGCTGCCCGCTTTTTTTTCTTTCGATAAAAAACATACTCGTACTTTATCTCTCAGCGCTGTATATTATCGAGTAGTCCGCAGTCATTATCATAGCCAAAGGATACTTTTCTTTTTATTACAAACACATATACCGCAATTAACCTAGTGATCATCACCTGACCCATGGCCTTGTGCCATAAACACTCGGCTGGAATGGCTCAGGGAGGCAGTGGGTGTCAAAACCTGCTGTCGGTGGGCGGCGGGGCTCCTTAGTGTGCCTGTGTGCTTTGAGGGGTGCACAGGTCGGGTCAGAAACCCAATCTGCGATGAGGGTACTCGGCGTAGATTCGGTGGTTTTAAGCCTTCCACCGCTGCCCGCTTTTTTTTTCTTTCGATAAAAAACATACTCGTACTTTATCTCTTAGCGCTGTATATTATCGAGTAGTCCGCAGTCATTATCATAGCCAAAGGATACTTTTCTTTTTATTACAAACACATATACCGCAATTAACCTAGTGATCATCACCTGACCCATGGCCTTGTGCCATAAACACTCGGCTGGAATGGCTCAGGGAGGCAGTGGGTGTCAAAACCTGCTGTCGGTGGGCGGCGGGGCTCCTTAGTGTGCCTGTGTGCTTTGAGGGGTGCACAGGTCGGGTCAGAAACCCAATCTGCGATGAGGGTACTCGGCGTAGACTCGGTCGCTTTAAGCCTTCCACCGCTGCCCACTTTTTTTTCTTTCGATAAAAACCATACTCGTACTTTATCTTGTAGTGCCCTCGTTCGGGCGACGCGCAAACAGGACAGCGCGCGATGGCGAGAGAAGAAAATAGAGAAGGCGCTAGGCTGTGGCACGTGAAGCCACGGCTCACGTTCTTGCTGACATCGATTATCGTTCAGGCGTGTCTTTCCTTCGCTCCTGTGGCATAAGCCTACAAGTGGTGACCCAGGACGAAGACAATGACTGACTCGAATGCACCCTCAACTGAACAAGCCTCACGTCTGCAGGACGTCTCGGCCGTACAACTGCGTTTCCCATCTTTCTGGCCACAGGGCCCGCAAGTTTGGTTTCACCAGGTCGAGGCGCAATTCTCCCTGTACCGCACTGCCTCGGAAACGACACGCTACAACCACGTAGCCTCTGTCCTTCCTCCTGATGTTGCCAGCGAGCTCTCCGACGTCCTCTCCAACCCCTCGGACACTACGCCATATCAGCACCTTAAAACCAAGGTGCTGGAGCGATTCATGCCTTCGGAACGCGTCCGCCTACAGCAGCTCCTTGCAGAGGGGGACCATGGCGATAGGCGCCCCTCCCAACTAGTGCGCCGAATGCGACAGCTTCTTGTGGAACATGACGTCTCTGCCTACTCAGCGTTGCTTCGTGAGCCCTTCCTCCAACGCCTTTCTCAGCCAATCCGCCTCGTCCTCGCGGCGGCCGACGACGTCAACCTCGACCGCCTGGCGGAGCTCGCCGATTAGTTTCATGAAGCGACCTCCCCATCTGTCAACGCTGTCTTACCACCAGCAGACACAGCGATTCGCGCCTTGAGGTCCGCATCGAAGAACTCGCCGCCTCCATTGCCGCACTCCGAAGCCCCCTGCCGGAGACTCGTTCGCCTCGTTCCGGTCGTCGAGCTCTTCCACGCACACGAGATGCTCAGAGTCCCAGCCCTCAACCTGTCTGCTGCTACCACCGGCGTTTCCGACACCGAGCCACGAAGTGTACACCTTCATGTTCGTGGCAGGGAAACGCCTGCCGGGATCTCTGACGGCGGCATGTGATCTCACTTCTCGTTCCAGCCGCCTTTTCATGGTCACAAACCAGCTATCGGGCGCCAGGTTCCTTATAGATATGGGCGCGGAAATTAGCGTTGTGCCTCCGACTAAGGCTGATCGTTCGAAGTCACAGGGGCAAGTGCTTCGTGCTGCCAACGCCATATCTATAGCGACGTATGGACTCCGATCTCTCACCCTCGAATTCGGCCTTCGCTGCATTTTCCAGTGGGTTTTCGTCATCGCAGACGTGGTTCAACCGATCATCCGCTCGGACTTCCTCTCATACTTCAATTTGGACGTCAGCGTGCGGCGGTGCCCCTCATAGAAGGTCAGACTCGTCTCTCCATCTCGGGAGTCCTGTCCGACATCGCTCCAATGGCCATCCGCATGCTGATACCTTCCTCACATTTCGAAAAAATATTGGCGAGTTTCCCAGAGTTAACAAAACTGTGCAACCTCACTCAGCCGCCTAAACATACGGTGACACACCACATCGTCACCCGGGGTCCACCGGCAGCCGCTCGACCACGCCGCCTGTTTGGAGACCGCCTAGCTATTGCTAAACGGGAGTCTGACCACATGCTGCAGCTCGGCATTATACGCCCGTCGTCAAACGCTTGGGCTTCCCCGCTGCATTTGGTGCCAAAGCGTGATCCTGGTGACTGGCGTCCTTGTGGGTACTATCGAGCGTTGAACGCCAAGATTGTCCACGACAGCTATCCCCTACCTCACATCCTGGATTTTACATCGCGCCTCGACGGCTGCACAATTTTCAGCAAAGTGGACCTTGTTAAGGCTTACCACCAGATTCCTGTCGAGCCCGCCGACATACCTAAGACCGCCATCACGACGCCCTTTGGGTTGTTTGAATACGTGCGGATGCCTTTTGGGTTCCGCAATTCGGCTCAAACTTTCCAGCGCTTCATTTCTGAGGTCACACGGATCCTCCCTACTGTGTTTGCGTACCTTGACGATGTCCTCATCACCAGCCGCACGCCTGAAGATCATGAGCACCATCTTACGCGCTCTGTTCCAACGTCTACAGCAGTACGGCCTCGTTGTGAACGCCTCGAAGTGTACCATCTGAGCTCGAGTTCTTGGGCCATCACATATCATCCAAAGGAATACGCCCTCTTCGGTCTCACGTTAAAGCAATCCAGGATTGTCCTCAGCCTACAACACTGCGCCAATTACGCCAATTCCTGGGGTTTGTGAATTTTTTCAGGCGCTTGATACCACACAGTGCCGAACTGCTACGACCGCTCACCGACCTCCTTCGGAAAACCGCCGGCCCATCCTCCGCCATTCCTTGGTCGTCAGAGGCCCAGGCCGCCTTTACTGCTGCCAAGCAAGCGGTCGCTAACGCCGTGCTTCTTATTCGTCCGCGCAGCAACGCCCCTACTCGGTTGATGGTGGACGCATCCAGCGTGGCCGTCGGAGCCGTCTTACAACAGTGCAAAACGACAAGGGTCTCCGATTGGAGACCCTTGTCGTTTTACTCTCGGAAGCTACTTCCTGCTGAGACCCGCTACTGCGCCTTCGGCCGGGAATTACTAGTCATCTACGCTGCGATACAGCACTTTCGGCATTTTCTGGAAGGATGCTCGTTTCACGTGCTGATCTGACCATAAGCCACTAGCGTATGTTTTCCGCACTAACTCATCCAAGTACGTGTCCCTTGAACTCCGCCACCTGGCTTACATATCGGAGTTCACGACTGACATCCGCCACGTGAAAAGAGCTGACAACACCGCCGCAGATGCCCTTTCTCGTATAGCCGCGGCTGACTCTCCATCTCCAACCATCGACCGGGCCTCATTCCTCTCTGCACAGCAGGATGATAGAGAGCTTGCCGCTTTTCGGGAGAACGCCCGTTCTCTCCGACTACGCCTGGTGCCTCATCCATTATCATCTGAGTCCTTGTGGTGCGATGTCTCAGCTGACCTTCCCCGGCCTTTAGTTCCCGCTTCATTACGACGCACAGTTTTCCACTCTTTACACGACATCTGTCACCCCGGCATTCGGGCTACTCAGCGTCTTCTCACCCCGCGCTATGTGTGGCCCGGAATCAACGGTGATGTGCGCGCATGGACGCGCATGTGCGTGCCCTGCCAGATGACAAAGGTCTCCCGTCACACTAAGACGCCTCCCCAAGCTTTCCTTCTACCCGGCCGTCGTTTCGACCATGTTCATCTAGACATTGTGGGCCCTCTACCAAAGTCTCAGGGGTACCGTTATGTACTGACCATGGTCGATCGTTTCACACGCTAGCCAGAGGCTGTTCCAATTCAAGATATCACCGCCTAGACAGTTGCCCGCGCTTTCATTTTACGTGGGTATCCCGTTTTGGCTGTCCTGACACCGTGACAACAGACAGTGGACATCAGTTTGAGTCCTCGCTGTTTACTTGCCTTAATGGCATCCTCGGAGCCAGGCATTGCCGTACCACGGCTTATCATCCCTGCGCCAACGGCATGGTGGAACGCCTTCACCGACAACTGAAGATCGCCTTGACTACCCGCCTCAATAGAGCCACCTGGCTTGATGCCTTGCCCCTCGTGCTCTTAGGTTTACGAGCTGTCATCCGGGTAGACCTGCACTGCTCAACAGCAGAGCTGGTGCATGGCACTTCTCTACGGTTTCCGGGAGACTTCTTCGCGTCAACGAAGCTACCAGACCAGCCACAACAATTTCTTAATGCCTCCTCGACTGCGTTCAAGACCTCCGGCGCACTCCACCCAGACTTTCCGAACACAAGACCATATTCGTCCACCCTGATCTGGCCACTGCAACGCATGCTTTCGTGCGCCACGACGCGGTCAGACCACCTTTGACACCAGCCTACGACGGAACACGTGCACTTGACCATTGATAGATGGTTAGAACGTTTTTTTATTATTTATATTTATTTCAGACAATTACAAATCACAATATGATCATTTGTCCTGTCTAGGAGGGTGACAGCAAGGCACGAATGCCTGACTGAGCGCCACACCCCTTTCTAGAGACGCATAACTCAAACAGAGGCTGTTACATGAGCAAGAGTAATACGTATACGAGATTAGATATACTTAGGGCTCCGTTTTTTCGGAGTTTAGTTTTCTTGAAATTCGGAGGGTGTTTTTCGGAGTTTATCTTTCGGGAGGAAATTTATTGCAGTTTATCGGACGAGTTTATCGTGGTTTATTTTACGTAAATCTCCAATTCTCCGAAATTCGGTGTTTAACATTGCATTATAAGTTGTTGCAATGTGTTCTTATTAACCTTATTTCCAACGAAAATGCGTTGCATTGTTGCCGATAGTCCTGTTTCTCCATCCTTTTAATTTTTTCTCACTTCCTATTCATTGACCCTGTTAATAAGGCTGTTGATGCTGTGAACTCGCCAAAGTGTACTTCTGGGTGGGAGGGGGGGGGGGAGGAGCTAGACAAGCTGCTTCTCAGCTTTTTCTCCTAGCCTCTATCATTTTTGTATGAAAAATAAAAGACCTGTTATTATTATTATTCCTAATACTCCGAAATCTTAAGATGAAATAATATCTGAACACGAAAACATGCGAACACAGGTGTATTTTATTCGTCTGGAAGGTTTGAACACACAAACACATATACATAAAAGCACAAATACTTGAATACAAAACACCTACGCTCCTTCGTGTTAAAACGTTAAACCTTGTAATAGACGCAAGCATATCTTGCGAGGTTGCTGCCGCTGATGGAGGCGAGCTCCTTTCGAATGATGATTATCAGATTTGAAAACGTCCTTTGAACGTTGAAGATGGCCTTTTAAAATCGGCGTTTATCGGATAAATTCGAAAAGTCAAAAATTTTATCGGGGAGTGTTTATCGGATTTTTTCGGATTTATCCGAAAACACGCAGCCCTACATACACTATAAATATTTGGCAATACCTGTATAAGATTAATACAATTATACAAGCGTAGTACAGACATATAAGAGCACAACGGAAAAAAAAACGTACGTTATTGGAGCGAAAAGAAAATTAACACAGGGCAGACTGCAGCTTCTTCTTTGCTTTAAAAAAAACGTTGATGTCGGAAATCTACGGAACACATCGAATGAAAATGTATTACAGTAACAGCCAAAATTTTAGGAGAAGCTTCACAATGGAAACTAGTTGGTGCAAAGGTAAAGTACGGGCAAGCCCTGCCTTCAGCTGTACCGGTAGGACGTTGCGAAAGCTTCCAGTCCCGAATTTTTTTTAACGCATAATCCTTAAATGCCTCATCAAACGCGAAAATTGACCGTCGACATCGGCGTCCGGCGGCGTCGGGCACAGCACGAGTGATGCAAAAAAGCACCATGTGGCGTCATCATGACGTCACAAATCAAAAAAATTGTGACGTAATCACGAAGTCACAAATTCTGGCGTAACGTAATGTCACACGATGCCGTCATCACATGACATCGTAGCTTGGTGAAAGCTGGTCCGATCAGGGAGGCAGTGCAAAACCGCGCTAGGTGAACAAAGCTTTCGAAGGGTGGCGGGGCAGGATCAATACAACGACTGAGAAGGAAAAGAAGATGGCTTTCGCCTTCGAGTCGTCTTAGGTGAATGCACAAGGGACTCCGTGAGCCTTTAACTCCGGAGCAGGGACTGCATGCCCTGTCGTCGGCTCATGTTTCGCGTTGGGGTCGCGCGGTCTCATGTCTTGCGTTGGCGTCACGCAGGTCCCACGTTTGATACACATAAGCTGAGCAGGCCGCGCCTTTGTTACGCCAGCGTCGCCGAAGCGCTAGCTTGTCTGTCCGAGCCTGCGCTGCGTCAGTGAAACGCCAGCGCCGGAAGTTAGACGCACCGCGCTCGGAGCAGCAAACAGTAGAGAAACAGCAGACATGACAGGAGACGATAGAACAGAAAATAGACAATCGCAAAACACATCAGATAGTAAAAGTAATAGAACAGAAAACGACATAAAATATCACATAAGCTCCCGAAGACAACAGAAAAGAGCAATAAAGAGTTTCTTAACACAGGCTAACAGAAGAGAACACAGTAAGCCAATCAATTACTTCGACTGGGTAGCGCAAAAACACGGAACAAAAGATAGAGACGTAGACAGCACAAGCGCTAACTTCAAACCACGTTTATTTTGGAACACGCAAGAATATATACACCACTAATCACAACGATCTCACCTATCGGCTCATAATACAACTCTTTAGACTAACAAAAAAAAACCATTCGTACTACTGCGCAGAATACCACATGCGTCGGACGGCGAACACACCCCAAAAAAACAACAAAAGATTCACTAATTTAGAAAAACAAAATATTTCATACACTCTTTTCGATTCCACGCGCGACATTCCACGCGCGACAGGTACTGACGCGATATTAGGACGCTACACTAAGGAATGATAGTTCCTTATCGTGTAGGTGTACAGACGGCTGGCTTACGCACGAGGTGCCTTGCCTCTGGATGATGCAAGCCTCAGTTATCTCACGAGTTAATTGTACCTTGTGACGAAATAAAACGGAGGTTAGTTCAAACTGCGGATCGCACCCACACTGACGGCAATGTAAGGCCAAATTTGACGACGGAGCACATCTTAAGGAGCTGTGGTGCTCGCGCAGACGGATGTTCAGGCAGCGGCCAGTCTGGCCCACGTACGTTTTGCCACACGAAAGGGGGATCTGGTACACAACCCCCTTTACACATGACACAAAGCGAAGGCCATGCTTCATGGTGCACTGTCCTCTTGTCTCTTCTTTTCTTTTCTGCCGATACTGCAGTCTCGGGCAAATCCCTTTTAGCTTATTTGTGGCTGAAAAAACAACATTAACGTTAAACCGTGCCGCCACTCTCTTGAAGCGGTGGGACACTCCGTGAATGTAAGGGATCACGGAGAACGGCCTGCTTTCTTCACTTCTTCCTCCCGGTGCCCTCTTTCCATGTGCTCTTACTTCTTTTAGCACACGTTCACTGGTGGCCGCTATTACAGCATCAGGGTAACCGGCCTGCTGCAATTTCTCCGCCTGTTCGTGAACGCTTTGGCTCACCAGGTGCGGGCAGGACTTCGATATCGCAGACCGAATACATGACATTGCAATGCCGTTTTTTACGAGTCTCGAGTGGCCAGACTGATAGCTGAGCAAACCCTTTTTTGATCTCGGTCTATATTGCCAGCATATTTTCTCAGGGCAAAAAACCATGTGAAGGTCAAGATACTGCAACGTATCGTTCTGTGGGCTCTCACATGTGAACGTGAGTCCCTGCCCTTGTTCCCTGAATACCTTCATAGCATCAACCATTTTTCTGTTGAAATCACGCCTGTCAACAAACACCAAATAGTCGTCAACATAACGAACCACCTTGTTTGTTAGACCACATAGGTTACTCTCAATGGCCCTATCCACCTTCGCTAAAAAGATCGTGTTCAGAATCGGCGCCACACAAGAGCCAATGCATACGCCAGATCTCTGAGCGAAAGCTTTCCCCTTCCAGGTGATGAACGTCGAGTCCAAGTAGCACCTAAGCACCTCAAGAAAACCACCAACCGAAACGCCCGAGCGAGTGGTGAACGCGTGTTCGTCATCTTGATCACTTATGCACTCCTTCACACTCTGCAGTAAAGGAGCTTGCGGTAAAGAGTAATATAAATCCTCGATGTCAAGGCTGAAAGCACGTGACGCTCCCGAATAATTATGCTTAAGAAATTCCACGACCATGTCGGAACTGGACACGAGAAAAGGATCATTAACAACAAGGGACTCCAAGTTCTTCTGTAAGTATCGAGATACTACCTGAAGCCAAGTGTTTCTTTCGGAAATGATGGTTCGGAAGGGGATGTCGGGCTTATGAGTTTTTGCGGAAAAGAAAACCTCTAGAGTCTGGCCCTTTTCTTTCTTTACCGTTTCTGCCAGCTTTTCTAGACTCAGCCTCTTGAGCAGTTGCAATGCTTGCTTCTTTACTTTGGCAGGCTTTTCTGACACCTCTCGGAAGTTTTTCTCGATAGCGTCGTCTCCTTTCTCGGAAAACATGCCTTGAGTCAAAATCACGAAGAACCCTTCCTTATCGGACAGCACTGTAGTTAATCCCGAAGAGTATAGGAAATCTACAATAGGAGACATGCTATTTCCTTTCACTCGCCTTGGTCTGTGCTTGAGCTTGAGCTTGAGCTTGAGTTTCGGTTGGTGGTTTCCTTGAGGTGCTTAGGTGCTACTTGGACTCGACGTTCATCACCTGGAAGGGGAAAGCTTTCGCTCAGAGATCTGGCGTATGCATTGGCTCTTGTGTGGCGCCGATTCTGAACACGATCTTTTTAGCGAAGGTGGATAGGGCCATTGAGAGTAACCTATGTGGTCTAACAAACAAGGTGGTTCGTTATGTTGACGACTATTTGGTGTTTGTTGACAGGCGTGATTTCAACAGAAAAATGGTTGATGCTATGAAGGTATTCAGGGAACAAGGGCAGGGACTCACGTTCACATGTGAGAGCCCACAGAACGATACGTTGCAGTATCTTGACCTTCACATGGTTTTTTGCCCTGAGAAAATATGCTGGCAATATAGACCGAGATCAAAAAGGGTTTGCTCAGCTATCAGTCTGGCCACTCGAGACTCGTAAAAAACGGCATTGCAATGTCATGTATTCGGTCTGCGATATCGAAGTCCTGCCCGCACCTGGTGAGCCAAAGCGTTCACGAACAGGCGGAGAAATTGCAGCAGGTCGGTTACCCTGATGCTGTAATAGCGGCCACCAGTGAACGTGTGCTAAAAGAAGTAAGAGCACATGGAAAGAGGGCACCGGGAGGAAGAAGTGAAGAAAGCAGGCCGTTCTCCGTGATCCCTTACATTCACGGAGTGTCCCACCGCTTCAAGAGAGTGGCGGCACGGTTTAACGTTAATGTTGTTTTTTCAGCCACAAATAAGCTAAAAGGGATTTGCCCGAGACTGCAGTATCGGCAGAAAAGAAAAGAAGAGACAAGAGGACAGTGCACCATGAAGCATGGCCTTCGCTTTGTGTCATGTGTAAAGGGGGTTGTGTACCAGATCCCCCTTTCGTGTGGCAAAACGTACGTGGGCCAGACTGGCCGCTGCCTGAACATCCGTCTGCGCGAGCACCACAGCTCCTTAAGATGTGCTCCGTCGTCAAATTTGGCCTTACATTGCCGTCAGTGTGGGTGCGATCCGCAGTTTGAACTAACCTCCGTTTTATTTCGTCACAAGGTACAATTAACTCGTGAGATAACTGAGGCTTGCATCATCCAGAGGCAAGGCACCTCGTGCGTAAGCCAGCCGTCTGTACACCTACACGATAAGGAACTATCATTCCTTAGTGTAGCGTCCTAATATCGCGTCAGTACCTGTCGCGCGTGGAATGTCGCGCGTGGAATCGAAAAGAGTGTATGAAATATTTTGTTTTTCTAAATTAGTGAATCTTTTGTTGTTTTTTTGGGGTGTGTTCGCCGTCCGACGCATGTGGTATTCTGCGCAGTAGTACGAATGGTTTTTTTTTTTTGTTAGTCTAAAGAGTTGTATTATGAGCCGATAGGTGAGATCGTTGTGATTAGTGGTGTATATATTCTTGCGTGTTCCAGAATAAACGTGGTTTGAAGTTAGCGCTTGTGCTGTCTCTATCTTTTGTTCCGTGTTTTTGCGCTACCCAGTCGAAGTAATGCAACTTTACCAACCTGCCCAACTTGCCGCACTTATAAGCCAATCAATGCTCCGCAGTTCGTACAGCTTTCCCTTGGGGTGGAACTGGCTTAAGACTTTTTTGTTTAGTCATCCTTGGTACAATCTACGGAGCATAGAGAGGGCTGATAAATAGTTTGGCGACACTCGCTGTCACTCCGATTTGAACGAAATGCTCGTAACATCCAACCAGCCAGATATTTTGGTCATGCAGCGTAACTCATGCAAGCGCTGAAGACGTCTTCAGCCAGAATCTCTTCTTATTTACAACGCAGAATGTTGGCGACCTTCAGCATGTGCGTGCACGCCGCCTCTATCGGCTGCGACGAGTTTGCCGAGCTGGTCGCGAAGCTGAACCAGGTCGTCAAGTACATTGCCAAAAGACACGGGCCAGCCTGTCTCGACCACGAAGGTGAGACGCATACGCTTGTGTAGAGCGCGACTGCAAAGAGGATTGCGCGCTCGATAACTGTAGACACTGTGCACTGTCCAGGAGGCGCTACGTGTACCTCTAAGTTTGAATTGAATTTTTATTTTCATGTGCAGTACATGGATGATCGCTGGAGTAAAAGCTGCGCTAAAGCACTTTGTCTTGCTCCCGCTACCTGAAAAAATAAGTCGGAAGTAGTGGCACATAAACAAGAAGTGAGAAGCATAACATACTGATATATAACATGGTGAATAAGTACAACAGCAGTAATCAGAATTATTACAGAATTTTAACGTGAACAGGATACAATAGTTATTAAGCAACATATCACAAGCTAGAAGAGATTATGTATGTATAGTGTGTTACAAAAGCGTAGAAGCAGGTTTCGTAGATACAAAAGGATCACGCACTTAACTAATGACCGGTGTACCACTTTATAAAAACAATGATATAACATCTGTACTTATTTCCTAGGCAACACCAATTCTGGGTTATCGACCCAGTTTTGCCGACATCGACCGGTAGGCGAACGAGGACAGTTATACGAATGACGCGTGTTTTCCTCGCTCTAAAGAACGCAGCAGCGAAAATTCCGGTCACCGTCAGATGTGGGAGAATCACGTGACCTGAACAGAAATGTCACGCATGACGTCAATGGTATAGCAGCACGTCACTGTCGTGTCTGGTTCTTGCAGTATTGATTCTGGCGAAATAGTGAGGACCACGAAACGGCATGGCCCACCTCAGTGACACGTGCCAACCACTGACACTGGTTTATACGGCGATACCTATGCAAAGCCTGGCAGAACCTTTCTCTTTCATTCAAATTTTGGTCGTGGTATGACGTCATGCGTAGGTCACGTGGCTCTCCCTCAAGTGACGGTGACCGGCTGCGCTCTTTAAGGTACGGAAACCAGCTGAAACGACGATAACAAAAAAGGCACTCTAGTCTTCTCGCACTTCGCAAAGCTTACCGTACAAAGCAGCGCAAAAAAAAAGAAGAACGGAGCAAGCAAAGGGCCGCACGTGCACAGCGCAAACTATCAAATAAGATTTATTTTAAAAAACACACATATACGAACTCGTTCAAAGAAACACGTGGTCCAAATAAAAAAAAGCAAGATACAGGGTTTCATTTAGTGGTTAACGCTCAGGAAATCAGGTTCAGTGGCATGCAACATGATTGATGACCTGATCAATAGGACGTGATCAATACATCGATTGAGAGGAAAAGAAGAAGGTGGCTTTAACCTTCAAGTCGTCTTAGGCGAACGCATAAGGAACATATTGAGTTTTTGCCTTAGTCATACGTTTCATTCAAAAGCCCAGGCTGTTCATTCGCATAAGCACAAATCGCGCATTCACTCCCCTATGATTAATAGCACTTCGAATTTACATCGTATCCAACTTTGGTGGCGCAGATGAGACGCCGCGTCGCTTCATGCGGCTCGACTGGCAGACTTCGTGCGACCAGCCCAAGGCCATCAGGGGCCTGGTGCTGTGCGGCGTCGCCTTCGACCGTATGCTACCGTCGCCGCGGAATGGCTCCGCCACTGCGATGGACAAGCCGGCACGACTCGCTACCGTGTGCCCGTGAGCCTCTCCGATCGACGCTCTTTTTTATGAATGAGCGTTAAGTAGAAATAGCCTAGTAAAAAGCGCACCCTTGGTCAAAATGGTACACGTTGAACAAAGGTTGGGGAACCTTGCGCTGCATAGGCGCGCTACAGAAAAACTCTCACGGAAGGCACAGAAAACACGACAAGAACCCGTTCTTGTCGTGTTTTCTGTGCCTTCCGTAAGTGTCTTTCTGCTGCGCCTTTGCAGCGCGAAGTGCCCTAACCTTAGACATAGTCTAGCTTTACAAGTGAAGTAACCCTTCTACAATACCAGAAGGGCTGCTGGTATCTTGAAAGCAAGGTTGCTACGCCAGAATTAGCATACAATCGATTTAATACTGGCGTCATAGAAGTCTCGTACTTCCCGCACTATAGGTCGCCGTGACGTAACAGATTTGGAAAGCCTTTTATCGGTCCTAACAATATAATTGCTGGGGCTTTACGTCCCAAAACGACGACGTGATTATGAAAGACGCCGTAATGGAGGCCACCGGAAATTTCGACCACCGGAACTTTCGACCACCTGGGATTCTTTAACATGCACCTAAATCCAAGCACACGGGCCTCTAGCATATTGCCCCCATCGAAATGCGGCCGCCGCCGCCGGGATTCGATCCCATGACCTTCGGATCAGCAGTCAAGCGCCATAACCACTAGACTACCGCGGCTGGTCAGCCACTATAGTACCTCGAGAACAAGCTTGGTAAGTTAGAATGAGCACTTAATCGAAATAAGCGTGGTGATATTGCTGCCTTGAACTTCCAGCACCAGTTCGCCGCGACGTCACAGGTTTTGAAGGCGTTTTCTCTATCTTAGTAATGTTTCTGAGCGGCAAAGATAGCCTGCATTGCACTCTACGCGAGAAAAAGCTTGACACGCAGAACTTTCATTGCAATCACAACGACTTAAATGCGAGAAACGATTACTGTGAGATCCGTGACATCACGCTATCGTACCGGCGTAAGATGCTGGACAGGTGATGCAAAGGATTTACCATGCAAATTTGTTTTGAACAAGCAGGTCAAGTGAACTATGTTCCAGTTCAATTGTTACAACCACAACTTTACTTATAAAAAGATTTGTGTATTTAAAGAGTGCATTTATAGGCGTCTCATCATTTCTTTGTTGTTTCGGTCTATTTACTGTACTTATTGTATTTTCACTGTATTTATGTATTGCATTTATGTTTTACATAGTCATGCTGAGTCTTGTGCAATATCGTGGTCTGGGCAACGATTGGTGCACTGTCAGGCATTCAGTTCCCTTTTCGCCACCCCTACCCGTTGAATCACTGGATAACAGATGTTTACTTCAACTGATGATAAATAAAGAATAAAATGAAAAATGAATAAAGGCGCTGAATAAAAGGTCACGAGGTTTCTTGCAGTCGTAGTTGTGAGGCGTTTTTGTGGTCCCAACAAACGTCACCTGAAATCCAGGTGGCACTGGCCGATCGGCTAATTTAGCTGCTCTGTGACGCTCTCTAACTGGAAGCATGAGTTGCGTGCCTCTTTTCTACGCGTCGCTCGGGGAGCAACTGCGAATTTTGATCAAAAGTGAGCGGTCGAGCGCTATCTCAACAGAGATTAGTTGACGGCTCATACCTTTGTACGTGCTGTGCTCTCACCGTTGACTTCGCGTTGAAGCGACAGACTGCACGAAAACCGCTTCGCTCTCTGGAGCGACCGTATTCTCTTCAGCCAGTGTTTTGTAGAGTTGCGTGCAAAAAGGAGTTAGCTGCTAGTCTTACTTCTTACAACATCCCGATTTGTTTTTATCGCATTCATAGCTACACCACTGCGACGAAACGGTGACTTTTTGCCGTCGCCGTCATGTTCCGTATAAAGTACAAATCGATAACATCTCCCCGCGCGTCGTATGTCCTATGTGCGAGTGAAATTGTGCGAGGGATGCCGACCGTCGCGGCTCAAACAGAGATGAAACGCGCCGGCCGTCTCCGTCGCGTGAAAGGTGCATGTTGTGGTGCCGGAGGGGGATTACGTGGCTCCAGCAGAAAATGCGTACTTGGGCCCGCAAGGCGTGGTCACGCAAGCCATATCTTTAGAAGAGATCAGCAGATGATTCATACCTTTGTACATGTGCTCTCATCGCAAAGACTGCGTCTAAGCCATAAACAGCAGGAAAATCGCTTCGCTTGCTGCAGCGGCCGCGTTTTTTTTTTTACGCCGGCGTCCTGTAGTATTAGGCCAGGTTTGATGTTTAAAGAGTGAGCTGCTAGCTTTACTTAGTATAACATTTCAATCTGCCTTTTTGATTTTCCTGCGCTGCCCTCTGCCCTTTTGCTAGGGCTTTGGTGGGGTCCGGGACAACCGTATTGCAAGAAGGGTAGCCTCCGAGATAAAGGGGCGTTTCGCGACTTTTCCGCTGCGGGGTGGGATGCATGCGCCGTGGCATCGTGAAAGAGGCGGATTCGTTGCTTTCCCATTCATTGCTTCGCCCTTGCGGCTAATCTGTGACTTCTTAACAGAATTGCGCAACGAAATGGCAAACACCATTTCAATTTTATGACTGGAGCAAATGAAATGAACGCGCTCAAGTGCTCGTATCTTATAACATAACGAATTACTATCTAAAACCGTTTGAATATTCGCTTCCTTTGGCATTCGTTATCGATCGTTTCTGCACAATAATTACATTCTTGCTCTCTCACTCTTTAGGCTGGTGCGAGAAATGACCGACTGTCTGCGTTCGGCTGCCGATGACAACGGCTGCTCGGATTCCCGCAACCTCAAGTTCGAGATATCGGTGCTCCGAAAACATTTGTTATCGGAATTCGATGGCAAGTGCGACGCCACGGCTTCGGCTGATAAAGAATCCGAGCTGTACCCTACAGGTATGAACGAAGCAACAGCGGTATTCCTGATACAGCGGTGTGGTAACATGATTTACATAACATCTTTCCTCAACTTCCAAACGAGTACTTGTTGGAAATGCTTGTTCACACCTAATGAATGCAGAAAAACGGGAAGGTACAAAGACATAATGATACTACAATTGTTAGGGGTTTACGTCCCAAAACCACGATATAGTTGTTAGAGACGTCGTAGTGGAGGGCCCTGGACACTTTTGACCATCTGGTGTTCTTAGTTAAAAACACATGAATTACGTGATAATAGTAGTAATAATATTGGTAGCGGCGATAGTTAGTGCTTGTATCGTGATGATATTGCTTGAAGATATATTATAAATAGGATGAAGACATTCGTAAACTATAATGGCGTGCGAAAAGCGGAGGCCGTAAGAAAAATGAGGCCGAATTCAAGACCCCCCTCAAGACATGCCCAAAACCGCGGAAACTCGACGCGCTATATATATTTGATATATTTGAGTTGTGAGAAGGCGTTCTGTGGTGTGTCGTACCTTTCTTTTGTCCTTGTTCTTGCGCCACCCGTTTCAAAGATGCATAACCAATTTCAACTTACCCAGACTGCAATTCTTCGGAGCTATATATCGGTGGATTTGCAGTTGCGCTTTTCAACATTCTGTGGTAGGTTCATCCCACAACAATAGAATGTTGTCAGCCAACACCGAGAAACGTCATCGCTTTTGTTCGGGTGTGTGAAATATTGTAACCTTCGGGTAGCTTTAAAAACAGAAGAGGAACGCTACAGGATGGTGACGTGTATAGAAGGGTTGATTCTACTAGACATAAGCTCAACCAGTGCTGGGGTTCGACCTTGTTGGTGTGACATTGCGACAACGGAAATCCTCGTCTGGCCAAGCGCTTTACATTGTCACTATGTCGTACCATTAAGGTTGAACCTCAGCACTTGTCAAACCCACGCAACGCCGCCTTCCGAGTAAACGCATCGGCAGGGCCGCAATTCTGGCACGAAGAGCTGTGGTATTCTGCATGATCAGCTGTAGCGGATTTCTTCACGAAAGAGTGGTAATGACTCCGAAATGATGGCGCAAATTTTAGTAAAGCCCCGTCGTTTCCGACTGTCTAGTCCGTCTAACTTTACGCGTCACCCCGACCAGACTGATTCCAGTCTTATGTTTGTCGTCAACTATCACGTAACACGGACTTTCGGTAGCAGTCTTGTCCTTACGAAGAGTCTACGCGTTGAGAAGCCAGATATACAGGCGTCGTATAACGGCGGGCGCGCTCATATCAGACTAAGCTGGTGCAGATTTTCGCGGGCTACCTGCAAGAACACATTTACCAAGGAGCAAACTTACCGAGCCGTAAGAAGGTACCTCGGACACTGAGAACGTCGGGGTAAGTTAATACGTGTGTCTCACACTACAGCTCCTTACGACTTTCGAGGAATTTGGTCCCTGATTGTATTACCAACTGTGCAGCACGCTTTCGCCTTGAAGTCTTATAGAGCGTAACAGGCTGCCAAATTCTTTCGTTTGTTTTCTGTTTTTCTTTTCTGTTGTTGTTTTTTTTTTTGCGCGAGGTTCAGGTTTGACAATAAACCGCCGAAGTTTGAAGGTGTATCGTGAATATGCAGCAACGATGAGTGAGAATCGTTTGAAAATGCACGTAATCTTAGGACGGAAATTGTTGGAGCGCTCAGTTATCCAGCGCTGGCTTGCCAGCGTGGCTCCGTATTTACTAGTTCTATATTGACCTTAACGTCACGATCGTCGAACTTCTACCCGGAGCGTGGAATGGTGGTGCGCTCCTCTAAAAACGCTACGCTTAGAAGCACTGCACTTGCAAGAAAACAGAAAGATGCACATGTACCCAAGAACCTCTTTCAAACGTCTTCCCGTTTTAGTATTCATTTTCCTTTATTGTAGAAGCAAGTGCAGTACTGCATTCCTCTCACCGTTACTTTTTAAGCGAAACGTCTGTAAGGTACAGATTTCGATTTCGATAGCGCCGGCTTGGTTCGCGAGAAATCCCGGCGCTGGCCAGTGAACTGAAATGCGGGTGCACACCAACTCTGTCCGCGAAGCTGCGCCTGTGACATTCGCCTGGGCTTGTCGGCCATGAGCCGTTTCTGACGTGGCGATCTGATTTTTTTTATTCAGGTCACTGCTTATTTCACGTTGCCAAATTTCTTTGCTGCCTTTCATTGTTGCACTTCATTGTTTCACGCATGACCGTCGTTGTTGCCTGTAGCAACAGAAGCGTTGCTCCGCTAAGCACGTGGGTGCTCATGCCGGCATGGAGGAAGGAAAGAGTTAGAAGGAATAATCGCGCAATGCGGTGGAAATGAAGAAATACATAAATAAATAAATAAATAAATAAATAAATAAATAAATAAATAAATAAATAAATAAATAAATAAATAAAGAGAAATAGTAGGTCGGGCACGCACACGCGAAGCATCGCTTTCCGCCATTTTTTCGTTAGGGGAATGTCTCCTATTTTTTTTTTTTTTTTTGCATTTTATTTTACAGCGTGCAAGCTCAAGGAATTCACCCAGGAATGGGAATCGTGCGACTGGAAGATGCAAGACTACTACGATGTTCCTTCGTACCGAGATGGCGCCGTGAATACGACAACGCGTATCGATGACGTGCCGCGGAACAAACTATGCGCGTGAGTGTCTTGAAGCTACTGTTCGTGTCGTTGTTGTTGTTCCTAAAACTGACTCCGACCAGGCATAGCGCGACCTTCCGAACTGTTTTCAGAGAGTGAGTGTAGTGGCACATACTCATCCATAAAAACAAGGTGTCGGGGCGTTTTCTTTGAGAAAGTGATTATGCATTAGTGCATTAGTGATTATGCATTAGCGATTAGTGATTAGTGCATTCGTGATTAGCATTAGTGGTTCTGTTACTATTGTGGCGACACACTGCGCACAAACCGGCGCAGACACCGCCTCGTCATTAGCCAGCTCGGCGTGACATGGCCGCATGCTGCACCACACCGCCGATAAGGGATAGCGCCACCGCAGCGTCACCGGAGGCTTACGTCACCGACGGCGGTTATAAACCCGAGCTGCTAAGCTCGGAGGTTATCATTCCTTCGCTACCCGACCGAGCGCAGCGTCGGTATGCTCGCCCCGCTGCTGCTACTTCGTTAATAAACAGTTACGTTTTATGTTGGGATGCGTCCTCCCATCGACACGGCATCCCACATCTGGTGACCCGGAAACCGAACAAACCGCACCGCTATGGCCGACACGGAAGCCCTTGCCGCTCTTCGGCAGCAAGTGGAACAAATTCAACAGCAACTTCAGGAACAGCAGCAGCGCATGCAAAACGGACCGCACTCGCCCGGCGATTCCGCGCAGCCTCTAGTGGATTACGCCCCCCAAAGCTCCGTTCCAACGGTCGCTGTCAACGCAGATGCTGCTACCACTGCGGCCGCTACCGACCTGGACGTCTGGCGTGTCTCTGTCAAGCTTCCGCCATTTTGGGCGGACTCGCCCGAGGTATGGTTCGCCCAAGTCGTGGCCCAGTTCTCCCTGGCGCGCATCACACAAGACCGGACCCGCTACGACTACGTCGTCGCCCACCTGGACGCCCGCTACGCCAACGAGGTCCGGGATATCCTCACCAACCCACCAACGGCCAACCTGTACGAATACCTCAAGACCGAACTCATCCGCCGGCTGTCACTCTCGGAAGACCAGAAATTGCGACAACTTCAGTCCGCAGAACTTGCCGAGCGCAAACCTTCGCAGTTACTCCGCCACATGCGTGCTCTCGCGGGTAACATGGAAGTCCAGGAATCTTTCCTGCGATCACTCTGGCTCCAACGACTTCCACTGCACGTTCAGGCAATTCTGCGGGCTCAGCTGACGCTACCTCTCGACCAACTTGCCGAGGTCGCTGATAGCGTCATCGAGGTCTCCTTGCCGCAGTTGTCGCCCACCATCCAGGCTGTCGCCGCACCGCTGAACACCACCGAGCTTGCACGCCGTATAAACGACATCAACCGGCAGCTCACCTTCATTGAACAACGCCTGGGTGAAGGTCTTCCGATGCACCAGCGCCGCCACTCGCAAAGCCGCGACCGTAACACCACTTCGTCGCGGCAACCCGACAACAACGGCCGCCCGTGTTATTACCACCGACGCTTCGGGGACAGAGCCCGGCAATGTCGACCACCCTGTTCCGCTGGGCATGCGGAAAACGCCAACGGCAGCTCGTAGAGACGGCCGCAAGCTGCCAACCCAGAGGCCGTCGCATCTTCGTCACTGACCAAATCACGAAGCAGCGGTTCCTTGTCGACAGCGGTTCCGACATCTGCTGCTACCCGCGATCCCATCTTCAAGGTCCTCGTCCGCCTACGTCTTTCGAGCTCAGCGCGGCAAACCGCTCTACAATCAAGACGTACGGCTCGCTCCGCCTGCACATCCAGCTCAGAAACTTACGCCGTGACCTTCACTGGAACTTTGTCATCGCCGACGTCGCCGAGCCAATCATCGGCTCTGACTTTCTGGCCCACTACAACCTCCTTCCGGACTGCCGCAACGACCTCCTCATCGACGCGACGACGGGACATTCCACACCAGGCCAGCGAACGACCGCCCAACAGCCAAGCATCAGGGTACTCAGTGTTGACAACCATTCGCCGTACCACGCCATCCTCGCCGAATTTCCCGGATTGACGCGCCCCAGCGGATTGCCACGCAAAGTGCAACACACCACCGTGCACTACATCCGGACCACTTCAGGCCCCCCGGTTTTCTGCCGCGCCCGTCGCCTCGCCCCGGACCGCATGCGCATAGCCAAAGCCGAGTTCGAGGCCATGCTCTGCGAAGGAATCGCCCGCCGCTCTGACGGTCCATGGGCCTCGCCACTTCACCTTGTTCCAAAGAAGACCGAAGGCTGGCGGCCCTGTGGGGACTACCGTGCCCTCAACGCACGCACCATCCCGGACAGGTACCCCGTCCACCACATACAGGACTTCGCCCATCGCATTCATGGCTGCCACGTGTTCTCCGTGCTAGACTTGGTGAAGGCCTACACACAGATACCCGTCAATCCGGATGACGTCCCGAAAACGGCAATCATCACTCCCTTTGGCTTGTTCGAGTTTCCCTTCATGAGCTTCGGCCTGAGGAACGCTGGACAAACCTTTCAGCGCTTCATCGACGAAGTCGTCCGCGACCTCGACTTCTGCTTCGTTTACCTTGACGACATACTGGTATTTTCCCGCGACGCCGAAGAGCACTACACGCACCTTCGTCTGCTGTTCCAACGCCTCGATGACCACGGTCTACTCGTGAATACCCAAAAAAAGTACGCTAGGCGCTTCCATCGTCCGTTTCCTCGGCCACGAAGTTTCATCTGAGGGAACTCGGCCCTTGCCCGAACGCATCTCTGACCTACAAAGTTACCCTCAACCCACCACCGCTAAAGACCTTCGCCGTTTCCTTGGCATGCTGAACTTCTACAGGCGTTTCTTGCCACACGCAGCCGACTACCAGGCTCCCCTCCATGACGCTTTCACTGGGCTACGAGGAAACCAATCTGTTACGTGGACACCGATGTTAACGAAAACGTTCGAAGAATGCAAAGCCGCCCTCTGCACCGCCACGCTTCTCACCCATCCCGTGCCAGACGCTCCCTTGGGACTCTTCACGGACGCATCTGGTTTCGCTATCGGCGCCGCCCTCATGCAACGCGTGGACAACACCTGGCATCCCTTGGCGTTCTTCTCCAAGAAACTCGCAGCTCGGAAAACGGCCCCTTCAATCGCCAGTTCCGCTGACGAAACCACGACAACCGCCCCGACAACTTTGCCAGCCTACTACAGAGAACTTCTGGCGATATACGAAGCAGTGCAACATTTTCGCCATATTCTCGAAGCACAGAATTGCACCATCTATACCGACCACAAGCCTCTTACCTACGCCTTCTCTCAACGTCGCGACAAACTCCCGCCTGTACAGCAGAATCAACTCTCGTTCATCGCACAGTTCACCACCGACATCCAACATGTCAGCGGGAAAGACAACGTGGTCGCCGACGCGCTTTCACGTGTATCAGCCATCAGCTCTGTGCAGATAACAGCGGACGTCCTCGCCGAGGCCCAGACTACAGACCCCGAACTGCAGGAACTTCTCAAGGGCACGTCCTCACTACAGCTGCAACAAGTCCCCATTCCAGGGTCGACAACCACAATCTGTTGCGACACGTCGACAGGACGAAGCAGGCCCTTTGTGCCCCTGGCCCATCGCCGTGGTCTTTCCAACCAGCTCCACAACCTCAGCCATCCCGGCATACGCGCCTCTACACGCCTCGTGGCTGACCGTTATGTCTGGCTCTCCATGCAGCGGGATTGTCGTACCTGGGCGCGCTCCTGCATTCAATGCCAACGCGCTAAGGTCACCAGGCACGTCACGTCACCGCTCGGAACATTCCCTCAGCCCTCTGGTCGGTTTGAGCACGTCCACCTCGACATCATAGGACCCTTCCCCCTGGCTGGACCCTACCGCTACTGCCTCACCGCCATCGACCGGTACACTCGATGGCCCGAGGCATGGCCCCTCGAGGGAATCACCGCGGAAGACGTCGCCTCAGCCTTCTTCACCGGCTGGATTGCTCGTTTCGGCGCCCCCCGCCGCGTAACCACCGACCAAGGACGGCAGTTCGAGTCGCATCTTTTCAGGTTGCTCGGGCTGACCATCGGTTTTGAACGCTTAAGGACCACCAGTTACCACCCCTGCGCCAACGGAATGATCGAGCGTTTCCACCGACAGTTCAAGGCAGCCATTATGTGCCACCCGGACTCAACATGGCTCGAGGCCATCCCAGCCGTCATCCTTGGTCTTCGCGCCACCTTCAAGCCGGACATCCACGCTACACCAGCAGAGCTCGTCTACGGGGAACCTCTCCGCCTCCCAGGTGAATTTCTCGCTGCACCGCCATCCAGTACTACGACGTCAGATCCCACCGACTTCGTCGCCCGGCTCCGTCGCACCATCGCCGCCTTACGCCCGTCACCTGCAGCCCACCACAGCAAGCCTACACCGTTCGTGTTCAAGGAGCTAGCATCGTGCACGCACGCTTTCCTCCGCGACAACACCGTCCGCAGGCCTTTCCAGCCACCCTACAGCGGACCCTACCTGGTCGTCCATCGCGACGACAAAAACTTCACTCTGCGCCTGAACGGGAACGACGTCCGCGTCTCAATTGACCAGCTCAAGCCCGCATACATCGCTGCGAACGAACCGGGCAGTGCCACTCCATCCACAGGCATCTATCCACAGACGCCGACGTCACAGCCCGCTCCTTTCACAACACGCTCTGGACGTCTGGTACGCCTCCCAGATTTCTACAGACCCTGAGGGCTCTGCACTCCGCGGGGGGGGGTGATGTGGCGACACACTGCGCACAAACCGGCGCAGACACCGCCTCGTCATTAGCCAGCTCGGCGTGACATGGCCGCATGCTGCACCACGCCGCCGATAAGGGATAGCGCCACCGCAGCGTCACCGGAGGCTTACGTCACCGACGGCGGTTATAAACCCGAGCTGCTAAGCTCGGAGGTTATCATTCCTTCGCTACCCGACCGAGCGCAGCGTCGGTATGCTCGCCCCGCTGCTGCTACTTCGTTAATAAACAGTTACTTTTTATGTTGGGATGCGTCCTCCCATCGACACGGCATCCCACGCTATGTTTACTGTCATTATGTTATTACTGTAATTAGCGATCGTGTTCTCACTGTACTAGTGATCATGTTCTTAATTGATTATGTTCTAGGGAAATTGTAACTTTCGAATCCGCTGTCTCTGCTGCCCCAGTCAGGGCTAGTCAGGGGGTTTAAGTCCTCCTTTTGCCTTACCTCGCGGGCAAACCATTTATGTGTTATGCCCAAATAAAGTTTACTTTACTTATTTTACTTTACTTTAAGTGAAATGATAGGTAAAAAGACATTAGCAGATGCTCGTTTAGTCTCATTATCCTTAGGTAGCGTCTGGATTGCGCCTTTAGAACTCGCTACAGTAGGACAAGCAAACTAGAGAATGCCAGATCGTCCATCGAGGTCGCGACACCCAAAAGGAACGCAAGTTTCTAGGCATGTTTGGATTGCGCCTTCAGAACTCATCGTTTAGGAAAACGAATGTCTAGCAAGCAAATGTTACGTTGAATTGTTATTGATGTTAACCGTCTGTGATAATATTTTCTAAACACAGAGCTACATCGCTGTCGCAAAAGAATAACAGCAAGTTTGCGCAATTGATACTCTTGGTGACAATGTACGTGATCTGGAGACGTCGGTGCCAGGCAGAAGCTCGTCGACAACCACAGCATGCAGCGTTCCCAGCCATGCACCGTATTTATCGAATTGTTTTCGGATACCTAGTTATGAGCTGGAAGCGAGTAGTGTTGATGCCTTCTTAAGGGCGCTGGCACACTCGGTTTTTCGCATTACGTGGGGAAGAATTTCCAGCAGCGCCATACTGAGTTCGGAAACAGAAACAAGTTATCCGACTCCCCGTGCTACACTTCCCCCTCCCCATTTATTTTTCCTTTCCCCCCTTTTCTTTGCTTTATTTTTCCCCATCACCTTGTGAAGTAAGATGCTTAGTTAATATGTTTGTTGTTGTATAGTTGCTTGGTAGCGTACAGTGTATTACCCCAGTCTGTATAAGATTGCCTCTAGCGTTTGTGTAAGTTACATTGACGCAATTTATAAGTATTTAGTTTATAAACGACTCATGCGCTTGCGTGTACAGGTTCAATCAACTTTCCTTTGTGACAAGCAAACTAGCGAATGCCAGATCGTCCATCAAGGTCGCGCCACCCAAAAGGAATGCAGGTTTCCAGGCATGCCTGGATTGCGCCTTTAGAACTCGGCACAGTAGTACGAGCAAACTAGAGAATGCCAGATCATCCATCGAGGTCGCGCCACCCAAAAGGAACGCAAGTTTCTAGGCATGTCTGGATTGCGCCTTTAGAACTCGCTACAGTAGGACAAGCAAACTAGAGAATGCCAGATCGTCCATCGAGGTCGCGCCACCCAAAAGGAACGCAAGTTTCTAGGCATGTCTGGATTGCGCATTTAGAACTCGCTACAGTAGGACAAGCAAACTAGAGAATGCCAGATCGTCCAACGAGGTCGCGCCACCCAAAAGGAACGCAAGTTTCTAGGCATGTCTGGATTGCGCCTTTAGAACTCGCTACAGTAGGACAAGCAAACTAGAGAATGCCAGATCGTCCATCGAGGTCGCGCCACCCAAAAGGAACGCAAGTTTCTAGGCATGTCTGGATTGCGCCTTTAGAACTCGCTACAGTAGACACAAGCAAACTAGAGAATGCCAGATCGTCCATCGAGGTCGCGCCACCCAAAAGGAACGCAAGTTTCTAGGCATGTCTGGATTGCGCCTTTAGAACTCGCTACAGTAGGACAAGCAAACTAGAGAATGCCAGATCGTCCATCGAGGTCGCGCCACCCAAAAGGAACGCAAGTTTCTAGGCATGTCTGGATTGCGCCTTTAGAACTCGCTACAGTAGGACAAGCAAACTAGAGAATGCCAGATCGTCCATCGAGGTCGCGCCACCCAAAAGGAACGCAAGTTTCTAGGCATGTCTGGATTGCGCCTTTAGAACTCGCTACAGTAGGACAAGCAAACTAGAGAATGCCAGATCGTCCATCGAGGTCGCGCCACCCAAAAGGAACGCAAGTTTCTAGGCATGTCTGGATTGCGCCTTTAGAACTCGCTACAGTAGACAAGCAAACTAGAGAATGCCAGATCGTCCATCGAGGTCGCGCCACCCAAAAGGAACGCAAGTTTCTAGGCATGTCTGGATTGCGCCTTTAGAACTCGCTACAGTAACACAAGCAAACTAGAGAATGCCAGATCGTCCATCGAGGTCGCGCCACCCAAAAGGAACGCAAGTTTCTAGGCATGTCTGGATTGCGCCTTTAGAACTCGCTACAGTAGGACAAGCAAACTAGAGAATGCCAGATCATCCATCGAGGTCGCGCCACCCAAAAGGAACGCAAGTTTCTAGGCATGTCTGGATTGCGCCTTTAGAACTCGCTACAGTAGGACAAGCAAACTAGAGAATGCCAGATCGTCCATCGAGGTCGCGCCACCCAAAAGGAACACAAGTTTCTAGGCATGTCTGGATTGCGCCTTTAGAACTCGCTACAGTAGGACAAGCAAACTAGAGAATGCCAGATCGTCCATCGAGGTCGCGCCACCCAAAAGGAACGCAAGTTTCTAGGCATGTCTGGATTACGCCTTTAGAACTCGCTACAGTAGGACAAGCAAACTAGAGAATGCCAGATCGTCCATCGAGGTCGCGCCACCCAAAAGGAACGCAAGTTTCTAGGCATGTCTGGATTGCGCCTTTAGAACTCGCTACAGTAACACAAGCAAACTAGAGAATGCCAGATCGTCCATCGAGGTCGCGCCACCCAAAAGGAACGCAAGTTTCTAGGCATGTCTGGATTGCGCCTTTAGAACTCGCTACAGTAGGACAAGCAAACTAGAGAATGCCAGATCGTCCATCGAGGTCGCGCCACCCAAAAGGAACACAAGTTTCTAGGCATGTCTGGATTGCGCCTTTAGAACTCGCTACAGTAGGACAAGCAAACTAGAGAATGCCAGATCGTCCATCGAGGTCGCGCCACCCAAAAGGAACGCAAGTTTCTAGGCATGTCTGGATTACGCCTTTAGAACTCGCTACAGTAGGACAAGCAAACTAGAGAATGCCAGATCGTCCATCGAGGTCGCGCCAACCAAAAGGAACGCAAGTTTCTAGGCATGTGTGGATTGCGGCTTTAGAACTCGCTACAGTAGGACAAGCAAACTAGAGAATGCCAGATCGTCCAACGAGGTCGCGCCACCCATAAGGAACGCAAGTTTCTAGGCATGTCTGGATTGCGCCTTTAGAACTCGCTACAGTAGGACAAGCAAACTAGAGAATGCCAGATCGTCCATCGAGGTCGCGCCACCCAAAAGGAACGCAAGTTTCTAGGCATGTCTGGATTGCGCCTTCAGAACTCGCTACAGTAGGACAAGCAAACTAGAGAATGCCAGATCGTCCAACGAGGTCGCGCCACCCAAAAGGAACGCAAGTTTCTAGGCATGTCTGGATTGTGCCTTTAGAACTCGCTACAGTAGGACAAGCATACTAGAGAATGCCAGATCGTCCATCGAGGTCGCGCCACCCAAAAGGAACGCAAGTTTCTAGGCATGTCTGGATTGCGCCTTTAGAACTCGCTACAGTAACACAAGCAAACTAGAGAATGCCAGATCGTCCATCGAGGTCGCGCCACCCAAAAGGAACGCAAGTTTCTAGGCATGTCTGGATTGCGCCTTTAGAACTCGCTACAGTAACACAAGCAAACTAGAGAATGCCAGATCGTCCATCGAGGTCGCGCCACCCAAAAGGATCGCAAGTTTCTAGGCATGTCTGGATTGCGCCTTTAGAACTCGCTACAGTAGGACAAGCAAACTAGAGAATGCCAGATCGTCCATCGAGGTCGCGCCACCCAAAAGGAACGCAAGTTTCTAGGCATCTCTGGATTGCGCCTTTAGAACTCGCTACAGTAACACAAGCAAACTAGAGAATGCCAGATCGTCCATCGAGGTCGCGCCACCCAAAAGGATCGCAAGTTTCTAGGCATGTCTGGATTGCGCCTTTAGAACTCGCTACAGTAGGACAAGCAAACTAGAGAATGCCAGATCATCCATCGAGGTCGCGCCACCCAAAAGGAACGCAAGTTTCTAGGCATGTCTGGATTGCGCCTTTAGAACTCGCTACAGTAGGACAAGCAAACTAGAGAATGCCAGATCGTCCATCGAGGTCGCGCCACCCAAAAGGAACGCAAGTTTCTAGGCATGTCTGGATTGCGCCTTTAGAACTCGCTACAGTAGGACAAGCAAACTAGAGAATGCCAGATCGTCCATCGAGGTCGCGCCACCCAAAAGGAACGCAAGTTTCTAGGCATGTCTGGATTGCGCCTTTAGAACTCGCTACAGTAACACAAGCAAACTAGAGAATGCCAGATCGTCCATCGAGGTCGCGCCACCCAAAAGGAACGCAAGTTTCTAGGCATGTCTAGATTGCGCCTTTAGAACTCGCTACAGTAGGACAAGCAAACTAGAGAATGCCAGATCGTCCATCGAGGTCGCGCCACCCAAAAGGAACGCAAGTTTCTAGGCATGTCTGGATTGCGCCTTTAGAACTCGCTACAGTAGGACAAGCAAACTAGAGAATGCCAGATCGTCCATCGAGGTCGCGCCACCCAAAAGGAACGCAAGTTTCTAGGCATGTCTGGATTGCGCCTTTAGAACTCGCTACAGTAGGACAAGCAAACTAGAGAATGCCAGATCGTCCATCGAGGTCGCGCCACCCAAAAGGAACGCAAGTTTCTAGGCATGTCTGGATTGCGCCTTTAGAACTCGCTACAGTAGGACAAGCAAACTAGAGAATGCCAGATCGTCCATCGAGGTCGCGCCACCCAAAAGGAATGCAAGTTTCTAGGCACATGGTAAGGTGACAGAACACTTTGATCCGATTAGCGTATGTAATTGGCAGGGACAGTTACATGTAGCTCTCACGTGATAGAAAAGTCGCGAGGCCACTTATGCATTCGCCTAAGATGACTCAAAGGCGAGGGCCGTCCCTCCTGCCACAAAAGCTTCGTGCACCTGTGATTCTGCACTGCTTCCAACATCGGAGGCATCGCAGCTTTTTGCACCTCACGAGGTTCGAGACCAGCCCTCGTTTCACCAAGCGATTATGTCGTGTGGTGACGTCACCTGTGACGTAACGATGGCTAAAACCACCGACAGTCGTCGGTCACCTCTCGCGTTTATGAGGTATCTAAGGCTTTATTGCCATAGTGCGTAGTAGTTTTAATTGTTCAGTTTTTGTCCTAAGCACGCAGTACCAATGTTTCCCTTTTAGATGCGAATAGTATTTGTTAATAATTGGCGAAAAGACCAGAATTTCCAGCGCTCGAAGGGGGCCGCCATGTTTGGCCGACCGAGGCGCCGCGGTGCGAGCATTTGCTTGGGGGCTGCTGAAACGCGCTGGCGTACAGCGCGGTTCACCACGTTTATGGCTGTCAGTAGCGGGCGATGGCAGATTCGCGAGCGCTGCAGCCGCTCGGTCTTCTCTGAATGTCGGAACGTGCATCTTCTTTCATGCGACAACATTTTCGAACAGTGGAATTGTGCCAGGGAGCTTGCCAAACATCGCGAGAACGTTCAGCAACATCGTCACGAAAGTTTGAATAGTTGCAACGCCGTGCAGTTGTCCACTCTCTCTTTTTTTTTTAGAACTGTATCATATCAAGAAACGTTTTAAACTTACGCATTTGCGTATGATAACGGCCAGATGAAGCCTAGTAAGCTGTATCTTCTTTCTTTTCCTGAAAGGCAGCAGCGACAGATATTTTCATGCCGCGCTACCGTCCGACTTTGTGCTGCACGATGGCTGTTTTGTGCTCTCTCGCAAAGTGCAACGGGATGAATTTAATTAGGCGATTATTTCAGTCTTTAACGCAGAACGCTGTAGCGGAGATTACGTGCGGCTTCTTTAATTACTGCGAAAGGATGGCCTGGCGTAGTGTCCGAAGCCTCTTGTAGCAAAGCTAGACGCAGCGCGCATGCCGGCCCCCAACCTCTGTGTTCTTAAAGAGCAGTCTGCAAGAACACCCCGTCGCACAGGCGCTTTGAATCACTATCAAAACAGACGAAGATTACGTTTGAGTCCGATATTGATTGAGTTCGATCCTGACCAAGCGGCGCACACGCGTGCGCTTTCTGTCGCGACGTGCCTCGTTCAGGATATACTTAACTGCAATTGAAGGATCGCCCCTGCAATGACAAGATCCCTGTCACACGGGCCCTTTCGATCACAATTGAGCCGGATCAGGATTTATCGCCTCGACCTTCCTTTGCTGTCACAGTAAAAATTTGTTGTTATGAAACCACAGGTCGACATGCCTCGCGGCTGTGAGGTTCAAAATACATATGTTCTATAGACATGAAGTTGTAAAAAGTGAAACAGTTTGTTACATCGAGGTTTACCTGCGCCTTTTTGAACAAATTTACAACCAAGGTGGCCGCATTTTGATTTCAGAAGCAAGATTAAACAACCGCTTGTTAAAATTTCTGTGCATGTTAATAACTGAAGTTTGTTTCCTCTCGGCAGCTGCGGTGGCGCCTGTAAGTCTTCAGGCAAAATTAAGAGACATTTGGTAATTGGCTCGCAGTGTGAAAAAATATCTGATGAATACTGTCTTTCTCATTTCAAGATTCGTCGTTGTCGTTCTAGTAATTCAGTTTATTATTTTTTTTTTCATCCAGCAGGTGGTCCTGTTTTAACCCATACACTTGCAGTGCAGCCGTTTGAATAGGTAGAAAATATGGCCTCCTGAGCAAACGCACCAGCTCACTTATTACTTATCGAAATCAAGGGCCTTGAAAACGTCTAGAATACACGCTCCACAAACACAAGCCGCTCGTGTTCCCGTGAACGTCGCAGGTCTGTTGCATCAGCCGCTTCCTTTTTCTCTCGTTGTTCGGCACCCAACGACGGCGCAGTGTCACCCGGACGAATTTTTATACATTGCACTGCCGTTCCTAGTACGCGGCAAGCAAGCAACTAAGACTGCAACTTTCTAACAGCTCTGAAAGCACTGACACAAGCGAACACGCGACGCAAGCGCGGCTGTCACCTCCCGCCATCAGCAGCCCCCGCCGTCGTCTGCACCACCAGGCGGCGCCTGGTGTCGAGAGTAGCGGCGCGGCTGACACTCGCGCTACGAGGCTAAGAAAAATCTGGTCTATATCCGGTCAGTACGCGACATAGGCGCACGGGTCACCACAGCGCCGCGCGAAAGTATACTGTTTAAACATATAAAGAAATTACCGACGATTTACGATACCCCCTTATGCGTTATTTAGGCACGCATAGAAGGAGTATTGTCACACAATTACAAGGCGAGATAGCTTGTGGGATAGAGTTGTGTGGACATACACACATCATTTACGAAATATCAATGGCTGATATACTAGAAAACATTTAAATATCAATCGGAAAGTGCGCGCCGTGCAACCGCGCGAAACGCACACCACCTGACGACATCGACACCATTTTGGTTCTAATGTAAGCAGCCATCAACCACCTCCACCACGAGTGTTGTCTCCCATCAGTGGTGTTCCGTGCAGGGACTTCTCCCTTTTTTGGGGATTTTTAGGCCGTCATTTCGGACGAAAAGGAAAAGGGGAATCTTTGCGATAATGCAGGGAATTACAGGAATGGTGAATTCGCCTATTATCACAAAAGAACAGTGGTCGCAGTGCGCTTTCGATTTCTGCGGTTGAATACGTAATACTAGGCTAGTTGGTGAGCCATTACTCTGACGAAGCAGCACACAAAAGATACAATCACGCACACATAAACATGGCGCACACACACACTACGATTGTGTTTGCGTCATTTAATATGTGCGTGCCTGTGTCATTTGTGCGTGCTTCGTCAATGTCTGCATTTCGTTCTGGCACATGCAACACGCAAAGGCATAGCCCTTAAAATTTGCCCCGATTATTATACGGAAAAATTTCTTGTTCACTCCTGGTGTTAGACTCAAAACCAACGTATACTTATACATCACACGAGTTACAAAGGTCGACATGCTTTTGTTTTGTGCAGGAGCGCAGGCGCTAGTAATGATTTTAATATTCGTAAACACGTCACACACATGCATTATGTGTGTGTGTTCGCGCGTTACTACCATTGTGCGGGGAAATATGCTGGGATTTTTTTTTTTCGAAGTATGCAGGGGGAAATGCCCGAAATAGGGAATTTTCATTCTCGAAATGGAAATTCTTCGGCGTAGTACCGAACATCACTGGCTAGCCATGCTCCTTGAGAGCACTCTCCTAGCAGACCTTTTCAACTTTTCATACAAACACACGCATGAACATGCATAAAAGGTGGTTGAAACCCCCCTCTTCCCCCCCCCAAAAAAAATTCTGGCTTCATCACTGATGAACTTGCACGGGAGTACAAAGGCTGACGTCGTTGCTTCGGCAGTGCGTTTTTTTTTTTTTTGGGGGGGGGGGGCGGTCACGCATATATTCAACCGCCCAAAGGGGATTATGGCGGCTCCAAGGGAGCCCTCGTTGAAAAGAGTTGTCAATGCAGCGCTCACTGTTTCGTGTGCGTGTGCCCACGTAGACAGTTGCGTTTACATAAGAACGCCGCGTTGGGTCCGGCCGCCTGTCTAGGCGTTCTCTGAAACTGAAATTGCGACTCCAAATAAAGAACCGTCGCGCGCTCGAGCAACCAAGGTTTCCATCCGTGATAAGTGGGTCGTTAGGTACTTATTGCAACAGAAAAAAAAAAACAAGATGTAAGATGTAATTCTTTTTTGTTTCAGCACTCCTTTAAGTCAAGAACGGGCGCTCTAAAGCTGCGCTCTAAATTGTTTCGACAGTAGGATTCAAACTCTGGGTATCTGCTATCGAAGCCCAATGCTCTAGCCCCAGGTGCATACCTCGTAAGACTGAATAGAACATTAAGAATATCCCGCGTGAAAGTAAATTGGATTAAACCTTTGTGCGACAGTGGGATACATACGTCCCACTTTTCCGTCTGCAGGAAAAATTTTCTCCCACATCACCCGTTGCAATTAGCGCAACGCTAAGTCACTCATGTCTTACCTAAGTCTTCGTAATCCCGAGGAAAATTCTTTTACCACGCTTTCAAAGGGCGGAAGCAGTCTTAAAATGGCGCTGAATTTCGACAAATTTTTTTGATAGGTTCAGAATTTTCCTCTGCTTCAGATAGAAAGAACCTACCAATCTAAATGCCGGATAATTTCCTTTTTTTTCTGGTTTTTCAGAGAGGCGATTTTAGCTTCCAGTCATCACGTGTTTTTGTAAATTTGCGCAATAACTTCAGCGATAAATGCATCGAAACACAGTCCCCTGCGAAATTGCCACGCTCATCCCTCAGCGTAATTGCGGATATTGGTGTGTACAACAGCCGTACTCGAAATTTTCGACAGCCAAAGCAAGGACAGGCAAATGGACAAAAAATGGTTGGTGCATGCGGTGAAGTAAGCTTTACAGGAACAGACCACGGCGCTATGAAGGCTCACGAGAGGCGCAGGTGCAGGTGATGTTCTACTGCTGGAAATGAGGTCCGCACAACTTTCCTTAGCACAACTTGAGAATAGATACCCTGTGCCACTTGCTTCGATCGTTTCCATCCCAAATACCCGTTGATGGAATCGCGAGATAGCGCCTTCACGAGACAGTGGGACAATGTTTTCCCACCTTTTGAAAACACTCTCGCGAGTCACCGAGACATAAATGTCCCACTTTTTTTTCAGTAAACTACTGGCTTGATTTTGATGAAATTTGTTTTATACTACTTCTTTGTCGTTTATAACAGTATACCACAGCCGGTTTTCACATAATCGTATCAAAAATATAGGCAAACCTGCAAAGGGTTGAACTTGTCACGTTTTCCGCAACGCTCATGGTTTCCTCGAGAACACCCTTCGTGCAAGGATAGCCGCGTTGAGACGCCGGACACGTTTTTACAATGCTGCCGATGGTAATTAACACCAGTCAATCTTTACCGCATTTTCTTTTCTTGTCCAAACACATTTTTATTAGACGAGCACGCGTGAACACGCTTCCTATAGGCAGGAATTAGCTCTAATTTATATTATCTCTCTGCAGTGAGCTTGCCGGTCACCGCTCGTGCCTTGCCGATTCGGCCGCTCGGCTCCACTGCCCGGGACTGGCACCCCAAGCAGCGGCCGTCGGCAACAGGCTGTTCAACCGACTCGACTACACCTTTTGCTCGGGCTGCGGACGCTGCAAGCTGCGACTCGTCGCAGTTCTCGCCACCGCATCCGCCATGATGGCCCGACAATTCGTATAGATTGGCGATATGCCTCCCAGCAATTGTTTGCTCTGCCTCGTTGAATAGAAGAGAAATTTCATGAGGAGGAGCGATGAGGTTCATTGAGCTGATATGACGTCAAATGCTTCGCGTTTGGATTACAATTACACTAATTAACACCAGCTTGAAGTGAATTCGTGGAACGATATTTTATGCGCTAAAATATTTAACGGTAAAGCTCCTCGGATGAGTGAATTACATAGCATAGAAACGATACAAATGATCTCTCATAGATAACAGAACTGTACAATTATTGGCATTTTATCAAATACAACAACTTGAGAAGGAAATAGTAGGTCACAGTAACTAATAAATCATGCTTATGGCCTGTTCATTGTAACTTTCCACTAAAATAAAAATTTTACAAATCTTTGGCATAAGTGCCTTGTCACAATTGCTGTTGTATTTTATTGTGCTCAGAACAGAAGCAATCATTCGCTATGGCCAACTTCAATGCTGAACTTCAATGTTGGCCATTTGTGCTTCTATCTGGAAAAGATTGCAGCCTTATGCTAACTCACAAACATTCATCTGTCATCAAACGCAATGTTATTGTCACGCCTTCCTCTTTCTTGTGTCCCGACTGTAAATATCTTTGTTGAGCTTCTCCATTTGGCATTATTTTTATTTTGACTCATCTGCACACCCAGGTATTTTAATTGCACAAATTGTGATTAAAGTGACATTCGGAAGACACAATATCCTTACTGTGAAGGTGTTCCTTTTGTATAAGTATATTGTACAGTAGGACATCTAAACAGAACTGCAACACAAGCACAGTATCAAAGATAAACATACAAAGATGGATTTTAAGTAAATTTTTCTAATACGCACAGTTTAATAAAAGTGAGTGAAACTTGAGAGGGTCCCATTAGAGTGAGGTCTTTTCACACAAATATGCATGTTGTACAACACAAAGCTACAAATTTTATCAATGAAATCTGCAATGTCCAAACGCCACGGCTAGAACACTTGGCATGGTATGGCCTGTATACAGTAAAAAGCTTATTCATTTGGATTTCACGGGATCGCAAAAAATGTCCCAGTTAACCGGATGCCGGATTATCGGAAGTTTCATTTTCATTATCGGAAGTTTCATTTCCCTTTCATTTTCTTGATGAATATGTAAATCCTGTACTTATTTGACATAACAGCAGTGTAAAAGTCATAATTTTAGTCATCCTGCGACTTCGTTCACAATAAGACCACGGCACCAGATGCCAGGCGGTGTTTAATTAGCCCAAAACATGCTCTGCACCCTCCATTATTACGTACCGTCACCACCACCACCACAACGCGCACGTGACGATAGTTCTTTAGCAGATAAAGTGGCCAGCAACTGATAGTTTGTCACTCCCAATGCAGCAAACAAGTTTTATGCCAGTATGCAGATGCCAGATGAAAGCTCTTCATCTTCAACAGCTTCTGCCACCTGCAAGTTTTGCGGCACTGCACGAATTGCATCAAGTTAAAACGAAGCTGCTGAATGCGGGATCTGCCTGTGGACAAAACCATGGTTGCTAACTGATCTGATGAAGATAGCGATGCGGACAGCGCCACTTCATTCCGGTTGTTTGCGAATGCGTTTTCGCTCCTTTGCATCGCACCTTTGCGGCGCTTCGCTCTCAGCACGCTCCAAGGTTTGTCCAAATTAATGTGTTTAATGCCATTACACAATGCAAACGCTGGCCGGGACCAGAGAACACATCCGAATTATCAGATTTTCCAAATTAACGAGAGTTGAATCAACGAGCTTTTACTGCATATACAAACATAACGAGAAGAGGAGGAGCCGAGGTGCTTGATTTCTGTTATATCATAACGAAGTGATACGAACTTGGAATGTGGTAGTGTCATCCTAAAAACAGAAATAATACACCACAGAGCGCTCGTAAATAGGTGTGTGTAAGTTGGTTACAGACTACCCGTAGTGCGACAGTTTGCGAGGTTAACTGACTGCCTTTTATTGTCCACCAGAGTTCAGTTTGTGCGAAGCTGGTAGTCTCCGTTTTGCGTGATATAGCGGACCCAGGGCAGCGCCTGGTAGCCACTCTTCTCGATAATCTTCAGGTAGCGGACCTAGAGGAAAGATCACAAGTGGTCATGCGTCTATATTTGAAAGAAGTTCCAGGCAAACACCTTTGTATTGGTGACATGAATAGAACGCGAAGTGCACATTTTGTCCTAGCAAAACGTTTTCTTGGGCGACAAGCTTTGTAATTGAAGAGGAAAAGCCAGAAGCATGGAACAGGGATGAGAGGACTACACAGGACCGCTGATTACAACTAAACTTACACCGTGAACGTAATCTTATATGACACTCGTAATAGTAGAACAGAACAAGATGGTCACACCAGATATTGCTAAATAAACCACGAGCCATAGCAGTACTCCACAAAAAAACACACCAGTTTCACATACCATAAAATCCCGAGCAAGCGCCCCCTTTCTTTTCAAGATATGAAATATGCGCCAATGACCAAGCAAGCGCCCTCTCCCCCCCTCTCCTCCCACCACTTTTTTTTTAAACCTGTTCTCCGCTACAGAATCCTGCAGCAGTGGTAACCAGGAACCCAAGTTCAGAGTCTTTAGATACGACGACAATTTCTTAGTACTTTTACAGTGTCTTGGGGTTGCACTCTCAGTTGTCACAAATTGTCGAAACATTTCAAGAACCTCTTTCCCCCTTGTCATAACATGTAAGATTTCACACAAGGATTCTCTCCAGTTCAGTAAAGACAGTGAATGTATGCGCATTCAATAACGTATTTAATTAGAAGCACAGGTGGGCATTCTTTATTCTTAGCGGCTCTTCCGCCGCCATCCTGCATTTTTGTCCCCGACTGAGCAAGGGCTCCCCCTCCAAATCTTGTCCGATTATCTTTCATCATAGGGGGGGCACTTGCTCAGGGATTTTACGGTAGTACTCTCATCCTGATTTTTTTCCATGCTTGTCTTAACGCGATAGCGTTAAAGAGCTCGTATCGCAGAAATTCCGCCGTCGGCGTCGGCGCCGGCACTGTTGGTTGTAAGCGAAAAATCATCATCTTGTCCGTGACTGAAAAATCGAAAAAGCTGCAAATAAAATAAATAATAAAAATGTTGGGTCCGAGTGAGAATCGAACCCAGGCCGTCTGCGTGGCAAGCAGGTGTTCTACCACACAGCCACGCCTCTGCTTGGAGCTGCACTGAAAGTAACTTTGATGCTTCCCAAAAATACGCGTCCTTTATACAGGTATCACAGTACCAGATGTAATATGGCAGTAATATTGCGTGGTACAAGTGTACATTGGCACCGGGCGTCACACCATGTGAATATCCTAACGACTTGGTGGTTTAAAGACAGCCACCCATTACAAAAGGCACACACATTACTGCGCGTATTCCCTTAAGACCACGTAGTGGGTGCATCGCAGCTTCGAAAAAGGTTCTCGCGCATAATTCCTCCTGGTTTAAAGCATGCTGCCCATTACATAAGGCACACACCTTAGTGCGCGTTCTGTTAAACACTCGTAGTGTTCGAAGTGTGCACTAGGGGCAGGATATCGCTATCGCGTTCAACTCTTAAAGGCGAAGCTTAAGCGTCCCCCAATTTTTTTCCACATCCTACTTTGACCATTCAAAAATTGAAAATTATTTCGGAAATATAATCACACACGTAGCGTACAGCAACCACAATAAGAGCACCAGAACCATAAAAGACAGCATGCCCGCACAAAACACATTTCTTGCTAGTTAATTTCACTTTTACTCTTCATTCAGGGATACACAAATATCTAATACATCTACACAACTATGTAATGTGACATTTTTCGCTGGAGTGAGGTTTTTCCTGCCCAACGCTAAGCTTGTATAATAGCACCTCCCGCTTAAATGGACACTCAATAGAAACACAAAACTGGTCTGGAATAATAGAAACCAACGTAAGCGTTACAAGCACAATAAATGAGCGAGCCATCATCATGTCCTCACCATTACAGGCTATGCAAGTGATGCACAATGACTGCACATAGCCTGGTAAGGTAATACGGTGACCATAGGCTGTTTTCACTTCTTTGAGAAATGCACACCAGACCTGTCTCTCTCAAAGAGATAGCAGAGAATGACAGAGCATTCTGGTTATTGCCTATTCAATGTACGCAGTACGCTTCCAACAGCAGTATGCCAGGCATGTTGTCAAATGGCCAATAGGTGGCTATGCTTGTCCAGAAAGGGCTGATGGTGATAGCCGCGAATGCAACGCGCAACAGCCCATGCCGGGATTTTTTGATCCCAGAACACAGCATGCCAGCATTTTCTCACGTTGCGGGTTACGTGGGTAAGCAAGCACTGCAGGGGAGCTGCTGTAGTGAGCTACTAGTGCAACTGCTTTCGGTTGTGTGTACTCCACGACTTCTCTCATTTGTTGGAACGCACTGCGAGGCCGAGCTGGGCGAGCAGGTCGCGCAAGCGAAGTAAGCCACTCGCGTCCCAAACAACAACTGAACTTTTATTTCCTTTGAAGTGCATGAAGAAAAGTCACGTGGTTCCTCGCGCTTGCGCTGTTGGCCTTCGCGCACACACAGAAGCACACATTCGCGCACACATTCGCGCACACTTAGAAGCGCCGTTTCACGGCGTTACAATACTCCCCCCCTAGTAATTGGGTCAACACCACATTGTGGTTCATAAGTTCATTCGCACCGGAGGTCTTGTGCGTCGCCCACTCCGCATGAACCTTTCGACGAATGGTTGGGCTGGCTCAATCTGGTCTGCTGGTAGCCTTTTTGGTTGTGGAACTCGAGGTGGTGCACGCACTTCACTGCTGTCCACGTGCGCTGGTTTTACACGGTCAAGCGAGACCACGTCATGACGGCCACCTCTGTCGATCGTGATGTGCTTTTCTCCTCGTTTCACCACCTTGAAGGGCCCATCATAAGGGGGCTGGAGTGGACGCTGTAGAGCGGCGTGCTTCACGAATATGTGAGAACAGGAGGAGAGATCACTGGGGACGTGGACAGGCCATGGTGCTGGCAGACGTGGAGGGACAGGGCGCAGCTTGCTCATAATGTCCTGCAGTCGCAGGGCGTACTCGCTGTTGGCCTGGGCGTTTGCGTTTTTACTGTCGGCGACAAACTCCCCCGGAAGGCGAAGTGTTGTGCCGCATACGAGTTCAGCCGAGCAGCAGCCAATGTCCGCTTTCAGAGCCGACCTAATTCCCAACAAAACCAGAGGTAGAGCCTCGACCCAACTGTGACTTGAAGTTGCCGTCAGGCTAGCCTTCAGTTGGCGATGACACCTTTCCACCATACCGTTGCTGATGGGATGGTAGACCGTTGCTCTGATGCGTCAGATTCCTGGGACCCGCGTGATGTTCCCAAATAATGCAGACTCGAATTGCGTTCCGCGATCCGTTGTCACAGTCGATGGGACTCCGAATCTCGCTACCCAGTGGCAGATGAAAGCGTGTGCAACCGTATCGGCAGTGATATCTGGGATGGGGACGGCCTCCGGCCATCGCGTGAGGCGGTCGACGCAAGTTAGCAAGTAGTTTTGCCCTTGACAATAAGGCAATGGTCCCACAATGTCCAAATGTACATGGAAAAATCGAGTGTCCGGCTCGGGGAAAGATCCTAAGGGGGTCACAGTATGGCGCTGCACTTTGGAGCGCTGACAGGATAGGCACTCCCGAGTCTAACGTCGGACATCCCGGTTTATTCCGGGCCACACGAACCTAGCTGTGCAGAGTCGCTGAGTGGCTCGGATTCCTGGATGCGAGAGGCCGTGCTGCGATTCATAAATGTTGCGGCGAAGATCCGGGGGCACGAACGGTCTAGCCCTACCGGTAGACATGTCACAACATACAGCTCCTGTCGGCCCATCTACCCATTGCAGCTTCAAGGCGCTGGTTGTGGACTTCAGTAGGTGCTGCAACTCCGGATCGCTGCGTTGGGCCGTCATTAGTGTGGTGAAGTCAACGCCGCTTGGTAGGGTGACGGCATTCACTGGGCTGCGCGAAAGAGCATCTGCCGCTGCGTTGTCTTTCCCGCTGACATGGCGTATATCCGTTGTGAATTCTGCGATGTAAGACATTTGGCGGAGCTCTCGTGCCACGCGTGCAACCGTATCTGAGTTGATCGCGCGCAATGCGTAAGTCAGCGGCTTGTGATCAGTCTTGGGCAGTAACTAGTTACTAGTAACGCGTTACCGGTAACTAGTTACTTTTTTCAGTAACTTGTAACTGTAACTAGTTACTTTTAAGTTAGAGGAACTTGTAATTGTAACACTGTTACTTTTTTCGCAGTAACGGTAACGGAAAATACCGTTACAGTTACTTCTGTCTTTGTGAAAAATTATCCAACAGCAACACTTTTTCGAACTTTCTTCTTTACCATATATCCTCTCCACCCCTCAACTTTCCAGAATAGGGCTCCCCTCGCAGTTTAGGAGAGGAGGTGACTAAGCGTATTATCTTCCCTGCAGAAGACCGAGGTTGGAGGTCTGTCATTAACGCAACATGTAAATGAATCGTGGTTCAACTGAACAGCCTGTTAAGCTCGCGTCCGTTTTTTTTTTTTTTTTTTCAGCATATATATCCTTTTCGTCACTTGAGCATCTAGCTCTGTTCTTGGTGTACAGGTAAAGGAGCATTAGGGTGCCATGTTTATAGTCTCCCTCGTCTGAGCTAGGCTCCGAGCTAATCGTGTTTGGCAGGTGGCTAGAAAACAGCAGAACGCGAAACGGCTAAGGCCAGATATTCCGTGAACTAGCGAAGCGATTTTTTAAAACTTCTTTGTAACTGATTGTAAAATGTTTACTCCGACCTAATGCAACAATTATTAACAAAATAACAGACGTTTCACCCCCAATGCAGGTGGCATTGTAAAAAAGAAAAAGAAAATGAGCCGAGGTCAACCAGTCCACTAGTCACACATCTCCTTGTAAACCGGCGTCGTCGCATTGTTTAGGTCAAAGCTTTGACCTGTCATCCAGCAGTGCTCAACAAGCTCGGTCTTAGAACGCGTTGCATGGGTTGCTTTAGCGACATACCGCTTGAGTTCTTTAGGCCTCGTTGATCATTTCCTGCCCGTTTCGCCGATCCCTGCATCGCACTTTTAGATACCGCCATGTTCATCCGCAGGTGTGCAGTCTTAGGATTTCTTGAACAGACATTGCCATGTTCCAAGGTATAATAAGGGAACTTAAAAACGGTTTGTATGCCCAGCGGACCGGAAGCTCTCCGAACAGTCTGACACACCTTAGACATATGGAGCAGACACAATGGACGTCGTACCCACTCGTGATGCACTCCCCGCTGCTCTTCGCATGCACTTCTGGGTATAGTTAATAAACGTCTTAGGATGTACTGCCGTCGTTCCAGTACATCAACCACGTTTTCCACTTCAAGTAAGAGGCGTTCAAAATGATTGTTGGGCCCCCTTTTATGTTTCCTTCGTCTAGGGTTTTACGACGTGCAACCCTTAATACATAAATTCTATATTTGATTTGTGATCTATTATTTAATACACTAACGGAAAAGTAACGACGTTACTTTTGCACAGTAACTGTAACTGTAACAAGTTATTTGCGGAAACTCTGTAACTGTAACTGTAACAGAGTTACTTTTTTGGCTTTGGTAACTGTAACTGTAACACTGTTACTTTTTACTGGTAACGTGCCCATGACTGCTTGTGATCCGTGAGCACAAAAAATTCTCGACCTTCTACATAGTGGCGGAAATGTCGTATAGCCGCGTATATGGCCAGGAGCTCTCTACCAAAGGTGCTGTATCGGCGTTCGGCTGGGCTCAATTTTCTGGAGAAGAAGGAAATTGGTTGCCACCTTCCGCTTGACTTATGCTGTAGTACGGCTCCGATAGCTGCGTCTGAGGCATCCACCATTATGCATTGCGGTACCCCGGGTTGCGGGTATGCGAGCCGGGCGGCATTCGCGAGAGACTCCTTAATATGCCAAAACGCATGTACCGCTTGGTCGTTCCACTGAATGTCACTTGCCTTAGTTCCTGGAGTTGTTAGTAGGCTGTGCAGCGGGTGAAAGATGTGGGCGCACTTCAGAATGAACCTACGGTAGAAGTACGAGTCCTAGGAACTCTCGGAGCTGGCGGATGGTTTTTGGCTGTGGAAACTGCCGCACTGCTTCGACCTTGTCCGGATGTGGTTGCACTCCCGTGCTTGAAAAGCTGTGGCCCAAAAATGGTAGCGCTGGTACCCCGAACACGCACTTGGCCGTATTGATAACGATGCCTTGTTCGGCCAGTCGCTGTAGCACGCAGCGTAGGTGACTCTCGTGCTCTTCGCGCATGCGGCTAGCAATCAGCAGGTCATCCAGGTAAACCTTACAAAAGTCGAGGTCCCGGACAACGCCATCCATGAACCGTTGAAACGTTTGGCCAGCATTCCGTAAGCCAAAAGGCATCCGTACAAATTCAAACATTCCGAATGAAGTTGTTATTGCGGTCTTGGGAACATCCTCTGGTGCTACAGGTATCTGATGGTATGCTCTCACCAGATCTATTTTAGAGATGATGTTCGCACCCTGCAGGCCGGAGGTCAGGTCGTGGACGTGCGGCACTGTGTAACGGTCCGGCACCGTCACACGGTTTAGTGCCCTGTAATCCCCGCAAGGACGCCAATCACCACCTGTTGATTTGGGGACCATGTGAAGAGGCGACGCATATGGGCTGGATGAAGGGCGTACTATGCCAAGTTCCATCATATGCGAAAACACCTCCTGGGCTAGCCGTAGCTTCTCGGGTGAAAGACGCCGTGGCCGCGCGTAGACTGGTGGTCCTGTGGTTTCTATGCGATGCTGAACATCATGTTTTACTTCAGCGAATGCCTGTTGCTGTTGTGTCAGCTCTGGGAACTCTTGTACTATGGCGGTGAAGCGCGATTCTCCTGATGGACGGAGTAGGGTCGGGCTGAGCGGAGGATGCAAACACGGCTTGCCTTGAACCACTGCACCACATAGAGGATCCTGAGGCCGTTTGTTTCGAACATCAACCATTAGACTGAAGTGTCGCAGAAAGTCAGCGCCCAATATGGCGAACTTGACATCAGCGGCTATGAACACCCATTTGAACGTTCTGTTGAACCCGAAATTCAGCGTGAGTGAACGGTGTCCGTATGTTCGTATCACCGTGTTATTGACGGCTTGGAGTGGCGATGTAGTTGGATTCTTCCTTTCGGTTTGTGACGCTGGTGTGGGATGCCGTGTCGATAGAAGGACGCATCCCAACATAAAACGTAACGACTGTTTATTAGTGCGGTAGCAGCAGCGGGGCGAGCATGCTGACGCTGCGCTCAGTTGGGTTGCGAAGGAAGAGCCTTCCGAGCTTGGCAACTTGGTTTTATAGCCACCTTCGGTGACGTAAGCCTCCGGTGACGCTGCGGTGGCGCTGTCCCTTATCGGAGGTGTGGTGTAGCACGCAGCCATGTCCCGCCGAGCTAGATAGTGACGAGGCGGAGGCTGCGCCGGTTTGTGCGCAGTGTGTTGCCACATCACCCCCCCGCGCAGTGCAGAGCCCTCAGGGTCTGTAGGAACCTGGGAGGCGTACCAGACGTCCAGAGCGTGTCGTGACCAGAGCGGGCTGCGACGTCGGCGGCTGTGGAAAGATGCCTGTGGATGAAGTGGCGCTGCCCAGTTCGTTCGAAGTAATGTATGCGGGCTTGAGCCGGTCAGTCGAGACACGGACATCGTTCCCGTTCAGGCGCAGAGTGAAGTTTTTGTTGTCGTGATGGACGATCAGGTAGAGGCGCAACACATCGGGTTAAATAATTACACACGCGCGCATGCACCCTATATTTACGAGTGCAAGTATGATCGTTGACGTCCAAAAACTTTACTGGCAGTCATTCATAGCTGCTCATGACGTCGCTGCGGCCCTGAGAAACACTAAATCAAAACGTATGCCAACTTTCTTTTGTCGCACACTAATTTTCCATGTTTTCTGGTGATACGAATTTCGGATGATACGAATATTTTTCGTTACCCCACGAGATTCGTATCACCGACGTTTTACTGTATTTTGTCGCTGAGGCTGAGGCGGAGCCACAAGATAGCGACGTGTTTGGCTCGCTTGCATAGTGTGCTGTACTGCTTGTAAGCAAAGCTGATAGCGTCTCGGTGAGTCGAGAAATATCGGCACGCATTTGCTGCAGTTCATCCTGAGCCTGTTGTTCTCACACGGCAGCCAGTGATGTGGGCGTGGTGACCGCCATGAGCCGATCAGCGAGCTCGGCGACCGCAGCTAGGTCTTTCTGCTTTGACGCCTCGACAACCAAGCGAACACTTGACGGCAGCTTTTGCAAAAACAGTTCTTGAAACAATGGTCCGTCTAAGGTGCTTGTTGTTTCGCCACGCAATAGTTGCATGTGTCGCAACAGCTGACTAGGAGTACGGTCGCCGAGGTTCGTGTCGTGAAGCAGTTGCTGTAGTCGCTGCGATTCGGGGGGCGTGACACGGCGGATGAGAGTTTCTTTTAGTGTTACGTATGCTTTTTCAGCAGGTGGGTTGAGTAAGAGATCCCGTATTTCACTGGCTGTGGGTGGCGGGAGGCTGCTTACGACGTAGTGGTGTTTGGTCAAGTCTGATGTGATGTGTCGCGCTGCGAACTGGGCCTCTACTTGAATAAACCAGAGTGCGGGGTCCGCGGTCCAAAAGCAGCTGAGGAGACTGTCGGCATAGTGTCCGTTGCGGACATCGAAGTCATAGTCGCGGAGTCTGTTGTCGACGTTGAAGGCATGGCGACGTTGATGCTCAACACCGGTGGCTGCACCACTATTCCGGGTCACCAATGTTGGAACGCACTGCGAGGCCGAGCTGGGTGAGCAGGTCGCGCAAGCGAAGTAAGCCACTCGTGTCCCAAAAAACTGAACTTTTATTTCCTTTGAAGTGCACGAAGAAAATTTACGTGGTTCCTCGCGCTTGCGCTGTTGGCCTTCGCGCACACACAGAAGCACACATTCGCACACACTCAGAAGCGCCGTTTCACGGCGCTACACATTCATGCCAGAACTGGAGGCTGGAAAACATAACATGTGACTAAGTTTCTCATATTGTAAGTGTTGGGGCAAGATGATCACATTTTCCGTGATTATATTAACTGGTGAAAAAGAAACGTAACTCCATTTGGTCACTTACAGTGTCCGTGATTATGAATGTTTGCTTTGGGGAATCATATGAAATGGGAATCTATTATAGAGTTTCTAATCAGCATACACGGCTAGCTTTTGTGTGTGCATTGGAAAACTGATACAGTGTTTAATGTATCACTTTTAAGGGCTAGTAAACAACCTCACGGTCCAATATTTTTGATGGAGAGAGAACTGCACGCTTGTGCAATGTGAACATGCTGTCGCAAGAATTTTGCGAATAAGTGCTGTAATAAGGAAGTTACAGGGTACAGAACAACCCGCTTCAGCTGGTTTCGGTTTCTCACTTGGCCTTCCAACTCTTCTCAGCAGCGAGGAGGAGTAGCCGTAGCCCGTTGTCTTGACTACGCTCACTCTGGCAACGTAACGCAACGTCAGCGATTACGTCAGCGATTACGTCATCGGCGTGCAGCCAACGACTGAGCAAGGCTTCCTCCACGTGTTGCATGTGTCAGAGCGCCGCAGTGAGGAAGTGCAGTGCGAGGGGTGCAAAATAACCAAATATGCCCCGGCGCATGCGCCCTTCCTCTAGCAGTAAAGTCGTGAAACGCCTCCCATCTTGGAAGCTTTCGTCCTGGCAATACCGCTTGTCCCATAGTCTCGGCTATATCGTGATGGCAGAAGTCGGCACAGGAAAATAAAAATGCAAAATGCACGGCCAAAACTGCATCACCACAGGGCCTAGGCGCCGTTTCGTAATGCGGAGGATCAATTGACAAAGTTGGTGCTACGTAATGCTGCCCATGGATGAAGATTACGTCACTGCACAGGCGGAAAGGAGTGGCGAGGCTCAGGGGAGGGACACAGGAATAGTTTTTCGAAATCATCACAGTACTGCACAATGTTTATCAGAGTGCTGCACAATACGCAGCACTGTGATATTCGCAATATGTGATCGCCGCGGCCTTCTCCGCGAATTAGAGAGCTCGTTTGGGAGGTGTAAAAAAAAGTCAGAGCCTGTTTACTGGTCCTTTTAACAATAAACAATCACTAGTGAGCACATTTTTCACAAGTATCTTCTTTACCTTACGTACATACAGTTGCCTTGCACAGCAATACTCAATGAAGTCTCTCTCTATGCAAGAGGTTCAGTTTTTATTTGCTAGGTCATACCGGAAATGTTTTAGAACATTTGACAGAACTTTTAGAACATTTGATAGTCAAGGTAAAAGCCAGAAATGACGCACAGCAATAAATCCCGTGACCTTCGGGTCAGCAGTCGCACGCCATAACCACTAGACCACCGTGGCGGAGCTATGGCAGGCATGACAGGACATTTGGGTACATTATAGGCACTGTGAGCACAGCATTCCAGTACACATAAACCCCAACCAGAAGTTGAAACAAAACAGAAAGGCAGTGTCCCTGGAGCCACTGCTTCAACAAGTGGTCTTGTGTTCAAATCAGTAACAAGGAGTTGCTAATTTGAACACAAGACCACTAGTCGAAACGCTGGCTCTACGACACCCTTTATGTTCAAAGATTTTTCATCTCAAGTAGCAGTTGAAGAAAACGATGTATGCTGACCTGTATACCGGAAGTTGTGAAGTAGGGTATCTCAAACTTGACTTGGATTGGCGCTCGCCCTTCCGTCTCCTCACTCTCAACGCTGGGCAGGCCAAAGTGCGCCCGCATGAGGTACTCCTTGCCGCCCTGCGCAAAAGCAGCGAGGTAATTTTTTTTCTAGTACTGTAATTCCTTCTAGTAGACTTTTCTATTGTAGTCACTGACTTAACCTTAAACCTTGCTCCACCGTGCCTTCTTTTGCACATTTGCTAACCTGTTGCAGCAAAATTAATTACACTCAAACCTCGTTATAATGAACACGGATATAATGAATTACCGGTTATAACAAAGTAAATGAAGAATAGTCTTGTCATAGCCACAGTGTTACAAATAAACGTTTATAACGAATTTTCGGATATAACGAAGTTATTTTCGTGGCAGATGCGACTTTGTTATAATGAGGTTTGAGTGTATAACAGAGCTACAAAAGAAGCGTTAGTCGGTTACTCGTCCTTGTGTGTTTCACGCGCTGTTCAAGTCGCTATGGAATACCAACTAGCCCGGTGAGACACCTCGCTTGTTACAAAAGAACACTTTTATCAGTATGAAATAATTTAATGTTTCTCTTTAGCAGAGCGCTTAATTTCCACAGTCCGCTCTTGAATCCACTTGTGGAGATGTCTTTATATTAATTTTGCCAGCGTGCTACGTTGCCTGTTTCAATGATTGATGTCAACCCAACACACTGGTTTTTGACCAATTCACACACTGAAAAGCAACAAGGGCAAGTACCGTATTTTCTCGCGTACAACCCCCACAAAATATGTAGAATATTTAGAGCTAAAATAGGGCTGCGAAATACATGCAAATTTCGGCACACAAGTTGTCTTCACAGCACTACTTCAAGGTAATGCAAGGAACACAGTTTCACAGCAATAAGCGAGGATTGTTTAATTGTAGAGCTGTTTCAGCTCAACGCTAGGCCGTGCAGAGTGAACAAAACTATCATCATCATGATCAGCCTCTACCTTCTAGAGTGTTGCTCGGCCGGTGCGTGCTCTCTTTGTCCTATTCTTCATCTTCTTAAGACCCTACTAATTAAGGTTCAATAAAGCTAACTTTCAATTAAGATACTCCTAATTAATACAGTGTTAATTAATATGTTGCTAATTAAGGCCCAACTAATTGATGCAGGACGAATTAATAACATACTAATTAATCATTCACTTCACGTAGCCACAATGACATTTCCTGGAGCAATATAGTTCTATGCACCACACAGCCAAGTCTTGCAATGCCTAGCCAAATCTAGGCAACGACTTAGTCGAGCTTGTAGAAGCCGACAGAAGCTAGGTCGGCCACAAGCTCCGCTGTTAGTCCGGCCTTACACGACTAGTGCAAGCTGCTCACACTCTTCGTAGTCCGCGGGAGGGAGGGGAGGTTTAAGCACAGGGGCGGGTTATACGCGAGAGAATACAGGTTATAAATAAAAAAACGGATGCATACGGGAAAAGATTTGATGCTCCAGACAACAGCGTTCTGCTCAGGTGCATATTTTACATTGCCGACGGTTGTCTTGAACTTGGGCGTGTCCGCATCGTGCGGCACCGGGATCACGATCTCCACGTTGTTGGCAGTCGACCGACGCTTGAACTGACTCTTGGCCTGCACAGTCATCGCAACAACAGTTGTCAGCAACACCGCAATAACTGCCACAAACAGTGCATAAATACATAATTAATTGTGAGGCAAAAATAAATTCAGTCAAAACCAACTCAAGTTGTTGTCTATGTGTACTATGTATATGGCAGAGCTGCGCATCATTGAATTGAGCTTTAATTAAGACAAGGTTGCTGGTATAACAGTGACATGCTGATATTAGGCAACATTTATAATCAATTAGCTGACATATGGCAGCATTAACTGACACTAGACAGTAATAAGCCAACACTAGCCAAATTTAGCCGGCGATAACCAGAGTGGATAGTAAACGAGTGAATACGGTAGGCGAGCACACCACCCCTCACTGTTCACTGCCCACCGTTAACAAATTGTGGATGATACACAAAGATCTGCTCTTGCATCTCCACTGAAATGTTCTATATACATTCCAATAATCTCACATGTCTGTAACGTAGTTATTGAAATTTAATTAACTTTATACAGAATCTGCATATACTAAGTCAAATTATACCGATATCACATGGAGTTATTGGGCATAGGGAATGTTTCAACAGGGATTTCAACACCATGGATGCCACAAGGCTCACAACAATTATCTATGATGGAATATGATGACCCCAGGGCATTGGCTTTTTGTATGGGTGAGTGGATATTCGAAATTTCACATACGAATCAAATATTTTCTTTATCGGAAGGATATTGGATTTAAAAATATGCACACTTGGTTTTTCCCGAACATATGGCTATGGCTAAATATGCGGTTAAAGAAGCGAATACTCGCACAAATTTAAATATTCAAACAAGTAACGAATAATAAGTGCTATGCATTCTCATTTTAACGGTAACACATCGCTGATACTTACCCTTACAATACCTACAATGGCAAAAACACAATTACAACAAATCCCCGATCGAGACTCCATAGAATCTGATGTATCGGCTGTTGTAGCAGGTCGTCCTGTGCCTACTCTCAGTGTGTACTGCGATCCCAATTTGCCGCATAAACATAACTTCACCCTTGGATCCTGTGCTAGCATTACATTGCACCCTGCCACTTATATTGTAAGCTAGAGAGCCTTTCCCACTTACAAATGTGTTCGGGATTCTACAGCCTAGTGAAATGCAGTTTCGTCAACATGTTTCAAAAGGGTGAGAAAGGCTATTGTTACTTCCCGCTTGCTACATTTTAACATACGTACATATGCTACATTCAATTCAATATTTCTTTGCCTTATTCGTATATGATTCATATTTGAAAATTTGAATACTAGCACATCCCTAGTCTATTGTTATGATAGTATGAAGAAATGGAAGCACTGGGAAAGCGGTGGCGGCAGGGTGTAAATTGCGTCTAACTGAAATGCAGAAATGATAACAAAAAAGGAAACAAATGCGGATGAAACTACCCAAGCCTTTGGCTGATAAGCTCAAGAACGCGAGTTCAATGTGCAGCCACTGCAGCTGCACTTACATGGATCCAAAATGCAAAAACAACCATTCCACACTTTGATTTAGGTACACGTTAAAGAACTCCAGCCGTTCAAAAAGTAATCCAGAGTCTTGAACTATGGTGTGCCACATAATCATATTGTAATCTTGACACATAAGATCCTGGAAATTGATTAATTTGGACAAATATATAGCTTGTCTCAGGTGGGAGCACAATTCACATTTTCAGCGTCACACGTGTAGTTCCTTACAAATTAGGCTTTCATAGCAACCATACTTCAATGCACTTACTACTTTGGTATTTGTGCATCCGGGTTCAGCAGGTATTACACAGTGCATGATTACAAAATGATACAACGATGACTGCGCAGCAGCACTAAGCTTTAGTCCATCAGATGCATACATGCTGTCTTCTTTAGTGTTGGCAACTCAGACTGGCAACCTTGTCATGCAAGCAAGCTAACCAATAGCTACTAGTGCAGCAATAGAACTTTCTTTTTTCTGACAATCATGGGGCTGAAGAATGAAGAGCTTAATAATAAATAATATCTGGGGTTTAACGTCCCAAAACCACGACGAGATTATGAGAGCCGCCGTAGTGGAGGGCTCCGGAAATTTCGACCAGTTGGGGTTCTTTAACGTGCACCTAAATCTAAGTACACGGGCCTCAAACATTTTTGCCTCCATCGAAAATGCAGCCGCCACGGCCCGGATTCGATCCCGCGACCTTCGGGTCAGCAGTCGAGTGCCATAACCACTAAACCACCGTGGCAGGGCAAGAATGAAGAGTTTGTATTACAAGTAGGGGTGTGCGAATATTCGAAATTTCGAATATTTTTCGAATAGTGTTTGCTATTCGATTCGATTCGCACTGGAGTTTTACTATTCGAACTATTCAAACTTCCCAAAAACAAATACAGTCAATGTCAGAATGAAAGTGGCCCCTTCAGATGTTCAATATGCTTCACCTCATTACACTCTCGTATTGCGGCAAAGCTGCCTTTCAAGCTCCGTTACGGCCGAACTTTGCCAAGAGACAGTCAACATCCAATTGGAAGAGGTCCCTAGATTTTCAGTATGCTTCACCTCATCACACCCCAGTATGGGGGCAAAGCTACCTTTCAAGCTCCGTTACGGTCGACCTTTGCTAGGAGACAGTCAACGTCCGATTGGAAGTGGTCCCTAGATTTTCAATATGCTTCACCTCATCACACCCCGGTATTGCGGCAAAGCTGCCTTTCAAGCTCTGCTACGGTCGTAAATGTACTAACTCAAGAAAACGCTGGTTCCAACATGGAGATGAAAGATGTGGCAGAGGTGGGGGCTCAATTAATGCTGTTTTGGCCCTGAAATTTGGGCAGGAAGTTCGAAAAATCGGAAGCCAAAGCTTTCTGGCACCCAAAATTTCAGATGTTCTTATATAGCGATGTCTACGAGGCAGATTTGGAACTCCGGACTTGAAGGGAGCACACCCTTGTCCGCCACATCAATTGGGCCTCCACAGCAGTTGAAAGAGGAGGAGAGGCTGAGGAAATGGCATCTTTGCCTATCACGTGTAAAGTGTTGTCGGCAACACTTTGGTTGCACCAAATCATGTACATAAATGGAATTCGGCCTCTACATTGCCTCATTCTTGATAAGACAACTATAAAACACCACCCTGCCAGTGCTTCATCAACCTAACAAAAAGAAACACTTTCATGTTGCTATCTCACAAGAATATGCTTAGGAATCCTTTCTAACTTTTTTTTCTGCAATTTCGCTTCGAAGTATTCAAAAAATATTGTAGAAATATTCGAGAAATATTCGAAAAATATTCGATTCGATTCGCACTCATACTTCAATATTCGAATTCGCTTCGCACCCAAAATTTTGCTATTCGCACAGCTCTAATTACAAGGCAAAATCTTTGTGTGCAAGTGCTTTTGCATTCCATATTCACTGAAGTTGGCTCACTGTGGATAGCAACAGAACTTTCAACTTCCACGGTGATTCGCAGCAGAATGTTATATACGGTAACCTATTGCAGTAATGACTCTAAATCAACCTGCCGTGAATAGTGAGGTGTAAATGTAAACATAATACGGCGCCATTAGTTTACTGCCATCTTTCATAATGTTGCAGACGCCCATAGCAATCGAGTCATTGTGCGTGAAATCTAAAGCCCAGAAGCAAGCTGCTAACAGCCACATCAAAGCCATTGCAACGCTGACCTGAATATGCTCGCTGAGTACAACCCCCTCTCCCCCCCACTGCAATCGTATAAGTAAATGTTATGCATAAATTGCTTCTTACACGACACATTATTTCATATACTTCAGTACTTCACTGCACTGTGCAAGCTATAACATTCAAACATTCAAGATTAAGCATGTCACAGTCGAACGAGTTCTGGTGAACACATGAAATAGCAAATGGCATTAAAGCATTAAAGAGACATTAAAGACAAATAACAATTTATGTCAGAGTGAAAGCTCAGTGTATGACAACATCTAAAATGGCAAAATTATCAACAGCAGTGCCCTACTTACCGAGAAATTAAGCTAAATGTATCACACGACGAGCGCCACGAGTGGGACATTTTGGGAATGATCCCGATGACGTGAGAACATCCGACTACAATTAATCACTAGTAATCAAACTAGCTGCAATAAAAAAAGAACCTTCCATGCTTCAAGAGACATAATAAAATGCTCTTTGTTCGTTTATGTTTGATTCATGGATAAAAAGAACCTCTTTGGTGTTGCCATGTGGAACGGCGCACGTGGTTCAAAGGTTCCGTTTTCGCTGAACTGCGCTTTGCCCGGCGCCCGGCTTCGCTCACGCAGTCGCGTCTCAGTGGTAGTTCTGGTATCGCGTACTGCTGCGTGTGTTTTGCGCGCTCATGAAAGTCGCTCTGAAAGAAAGTTCAACACAATGCCGCATGCATGTGATGTTGCCGGACGCCCGAATGGTGTACGCCGCCAGTGCACGCCGCCGCGCAGTAAAGGAGGGTAACGCTGGGCACAGCGACAGTGACGTCAGAAAGACCGTTTTCAGGTGGGTGATTTGAAGTGCGCTAACGCGATGCGCACCACTAAAACGTGATTTTATTTCAAAATAAGCACACTTCCTTGGCACGAAAGTAGCACTACGAGGTTTCCGGACTGCAGTTTCAACAATCAACGACGACTTTAGTGTCCCTTTAAAGAAAAAGAAGTTTGGTTAACCTGTGTGACATCTCGCAAACGGCAATAACGTTTAATGCACTGAGAAGTTAACATCACCTCATCTTCACTTGTGCAGCTTGCTAACAACATTCACTAGATGTAGACAAGCCGCTATAACGTTCATGCAAGTAATGAGAAAGAAAGAAACCGGATACCAACCTTGACCATGTACTCCACTCTGCTATGGGCATGGCGTTCGATCACAGACTCAATCCAGATAAGGGGCTTCACCTGTGCATTAATAGGCAAGGCAGGCAAGGCTTAGCATCCGGCAAAGTGATATCGCTTGGAGGAACGACAAACACAAGCAATAAATTCCTTTAGAAGATACGGTTCAACATTATTGCAATGGACTACACGTCTTGTTTTCTGTTTTAGAGCGAAGCTATATATAGCTAGGCGAAACCAAAATTCCTTCATCCTATGTACGCAAGAACTCCTAGTACGTATGCGCCGCTGAAAATTGGGCAAGCCGCACTACTCACCACAGGTCAACTAAAAATGAAGTTGTCCGCGGGCAAAAACTTATGCACCACAGAAATTGGACAAATCCCACTATTCACTACTGGTCAACTAAAAATGAAGAAAACACACGCGCGGAAAACACAAGCTAAGATTTCTGTGTAGACGTAACCAATAACCGATAAAAAACTGCAAAGAAATGCCGGTATTAACCAAGTGATAAACACAGGGGCTGCATGTTTCAGCTTTGTTGGCTAACTACCTGTACGAAGTGAATGGGCAGTGATGTTATTTTTTTATTTTTAGACCGATTACCTTTCCGTGTTTAGAAACCCATAAGCCCATGCAAAGTTTAAAAAAATAAAAGCCTTATAAAAAAGTTCCAAGAACAGCTGCAGCCCCATCCATGATTAGACAAATCAATATTTTGACCATCATTCTTATGGTGGCCTAATGATAATAGCACCAGGGTCCCCTCAAGTAATTTACGCAGTTAACTTCGTGGCATATGCATTCCACTCCTATCAGAATAGAATTTACTGTGGCCAGGAATCAAACCCTCGACCTTTTCCTCAGCAGCAGAATCGCACAGCCGCCAAGTCATTGGGGTGGGTATGGTAACACTTACCAGAATTATTGTAAACAAGCAATCTGCCAATCGATTAACTTGATTTCATTCTTTAAAGGGGCCCTGCAACACTTTTTTCAGCATGGTCAGAAAATGCTGCCGATCTGTAGTCGAGGCTCCCGAGAACACGTGAGCCACACATTACAGCGCTGCACGTGGCCTGAACTTTACAATCAATTCTCAAAGTCAGCACAAAATCACTCCCTCTTCTCTCGACAAATGATGCCATAAACCCAAATGACCCTGCCATAAACCCAAAGTCCACGGCCATTGACTGATTTGAGCATCGTGAGCTGCATAGTTACGACGGCCGCCGTCGGATGCCGCCACGTGCCCGCACGCTCCCTCGTGATCACACTGACAGTAAGCCATGCTTTCAAAGAAAAAAAAAAAGAAAAAAAAGTGCTCAAGGTCACGATGTGCGCTGATGAATGGGCGTGTCTTCTTGCCCCCTTTTCGTCCCCCCTCCCCCCCTCCCTGCGTAGTTTTCAGCGTGCTCGCTGGTATGAAAGGAGAGAAAAAGTGCTTAAACCATGCAACAAATCCCTGCAACTCCACTTATACTTGACAGATCCTAAAACTTTTTGTGGCATTCGATTCGTGAAGTAATAAACTCCTTTAATGAAGCCTTTGGATGATTACTTGGAAAAGTGTTGCAAGGCCCCTTTTAATCCCCTGTTGAAGCCTCGGTGAACGGACAGCCAAACGACTCACGTGGGTGTTGAGCCGGTACGACATGAGCTCGAACTCGCCATCCGGTGGAATGAAGGAGATGGTGCGGTCGTTCTCGAAGCGCGACAGTCGCACGCACTGGTGGAACTTGACGTCTTCCAGCTCCACCGACTTGCTCTTGCCCCCTGCGTCAATTGGAGTCGCACAGTCACGGGCAGCCATTCGCAGTTCCCGAAGAGTGTCTAGAATAGATGATCTCTGCGACAGCTTAGCGACAAGGTGTTTACCTGGGCTAGTGTCTTGCTGAGTATTCACCAACAGACAATGTTTTTCAACACAAAACATTTATTTGGTCGGTAAAGCATATGCCAGTCAAGATGTTTTGTCAGTGTGAACCATCCATTCCTCGTAGTTTTTGTGATAAAGATTACATTCGAAATCAAAGGTAGAAAATAAGATTATTCTAGAAAAACGCAAAACAGTATTTCATAACTAATTAGCCACTCCCCTAGACTTGAGATCCACAACATAGAATATTATCAAATCTGAAACTCTGCCCTCTCATAGCATACAGTGACAAATGTTTGGATGCACATATCACAGGTGTTCCCATGTCGCAGCAGCGTTAAGGGCAATTTTTATTAACCCTACTTTTAGTTTATATCATTTAATATATATTCTAATTAAGTCAGTTGTGCTTTAGTGCAATGAACACTTCACATCAGTCACAGTATATGACACTTCATCCAAGTAAAATTCGTCAATGTATTATATTTAAAAGACTTCACATGAGGACAGACAGGATCCTACGTGCTATGAACTGGTTGACAGGGGAGAAAAACTTCTTTGCATCCATACAGTAAATGCAGTAATGGTCTTGTGAAGGAGATACGGCCACCAGAGGTGCATCTGTCAGATACGACATAGGATGCCTATGTTTGTCAAAAGTTTGATTAGTGCCTCTCAGATTAGTAACAGCGTTTCTGTCCTTTTCCATATCTGATATGCTCCTTTCCAAGCATTGACTTCTCAAATCATTGGATTTAGGAAACATTCCTCTGACTAACAGTACCCCTTTAACGAAAATTGGCCTGCATCGCAGAAGAAAGTGCGAGGAAATCTCCAACTCACGGCCTGTGCTCTCGAAGAGGACCTTATCGTTGAGACCCAGTCGAAGCTCCGGCATGCCCGAGAGGTAGACGCGCATCTTGATGCAGCCCACAATCTCGCTGCGAAGCACGCTGCCGCCGGCATTGGCGAGCAGGTTGACCGACTCGATGACGTCAAGGAAGACCTCGTTCTTGCGGTAGCGGACGCCCTCAGACCGCCAGGAGACAGCATTGGTGACGGCCATGGGGAGCCTCGGCTGCAGCTCCATCTTGTGGCTCTCCTGGGTGATGAACTCCTGCAGGATCTTGCCGTCTGTGGTCTGCGGGTAGCCGAAGTCCATCAGCTCGTCCAGCAGCTCGTAGATGATGACGAAGTTGTCCCGGATGCTCTCCTCCTCCAGCTCCTTGAAGTACTCGCTGAACACCTGCACGCATTCCACACAAGCCGCAAGACATTGTTAGTACTCCGTTTACTCAAATGTAATGCACACTTTTCCTGTACAAACATACCGTAAAATTCCGAGCAAGCACTCGCACTTTGCACCCTGATCATGCACTGTGTACAGTACTCAAGGATTAAAACAGGACAATTAAGGGCTAAGTAACATGTACTTTCGCTTACGCAGTCTTCAGCTCAGGCCATATCAGCGTACTTTTGACTCAAACGCGTAGATCGGAGCTAACATCATCTTTAGAGACCAGATTCATCGTGACAGGACGTGGTTATCTCGAGCGATTGCGCATGCCAGTCATTATGCTGAAAAATGTAACGTCGTGTTTGAATCCGTCAGTACTGTACATGCACTGCTCCAATCGCATCCAATCCTGCTTAGCAGCCCGATCTCTAAGTGCCTGCACCTAAAATTTGTCATCAAAGTTTGATCTTTATTCCCGCATAATGTTGCAAAAGCATGGCCTTCAATGTTTGTATTCCAAGATGGTAGCTATAACGGTGTGGTCAGCAAAAGTAAGGCCCCCAAGATCTACGTTTGTCGCTTAGAGCTGTTGCGTTGGCTCATCGTCGGAGGTGCTTCCATGCTATGCTTCCCGTGGTCTGATCGTGCTGCCTTTCTGTTTCTTGTGTTTGTGAGCCATCAATATGCACCTTGCCATGAACGACAGCGAGAAGACTTCTGAGGAAGTCCACGTTAACTCCGTTCTTTTCCAACTGGAAACTTTGCTGCCACCATCTTGAACTTTGATGCTGTTCCTGGAAAGCGGCCCCCCCACCACTTTGCCAGTAATTTCGACTGGCTGAGGAGAGGGGGGGTGCTTGCTCTGGATTTTATGGTGACTTCTTCAAACCCACGGCACTCATGATGAAAGCATTAGCACCAGATTGTACCAAGGTCTCCTCAAATGTGGACAAGAAACAAAAAGGGTCGACGCAGACAAGCACTGTACGCCAGCTAGCCCGTTTCTAAACCATGCCTGTCTCAATCACTCCTTCGCATTTGTTGTCCACTTCTGTGCTGAGTACTTCATCATGGAATACCAGCTCGCCCTGTTCTATGCTATATTATGATACCCAGTAGGGTACCTTGTTTTAAATATCCTTCAAGGCCAACCTTGAAGAGAATAAGTAATATAATCGTATCCAATATAAAGTCACAGGTGAGGAGCTAAGCGGGAGTGGGTTCAAAAGCATTACTGCCATCAGCTTAAAAAACTAACGTCAGTTATGCCTAGGCTGCTGTGTGATCACAGACAATAAAAACTATACCCGTAATGTGCACTTTCGAATACTATACATACTATGAGTTGTCACAAAAATCCACGATGCAGCTTTAACAGAACAACCTTACTGCATCACATTACATCTTTTTATCTGTGTTTAGTCAATAATGTTTCTTTTTTAGTGGAGGATTAAGAGGAGACTGCTGTTTACAATAAAACCTCGGTGATACGAACCTAGCGGGGTTGCCAAAAATATTCGTATCATCAGAATTTCGTATCACCAGAAAACATGGAAAATTAGTATGCGACAAAAGAAAGTTGGCATACATTTTGATTTAGTGCTTCTCAGGGCCGCAGCGATGTCATCAACAGCTCTGAATGACTGCCAGTAAACTTTTTAAACGTCAAATACGATAATACTTGTACATGTCAATAGGCCTCCAACGCTCAAGTTTGCGCAGCGCCGTCCGCCGCCCCAGCGGAGAGAGGGGAAAACTCCGGTAGCTGGGACGGGTCGCTCTTGCTTGGTTTTCCCATCGCGCGCGCGGAGAACGTGCTCCCCGGGGCTTTTATCTCGCATTTTTCACGCTATGGGTGCCGTTCCTTCGTCGTACTCGAAAGCAGGCACGCAGTCCTGCTGCATTGTGAACTGTCACAAAAGTTTAAAAATGTCGAAGAGCCGAAAACTTCCTGTCATGTTCTACCGTTTCCAATGCAAGCAGTCCGAGGAGCAGAGGCGTCAAGAGTGGATTATGGCAGTTCGCCGCGATGCTTTCGCGGTCTTGTCACCTTGAAGCAGTTTTTGTCGTACACAGTGTTACGAACTATTAACGGGGAGAAACGCGATGATCGTGCTCATTTGAAAGGGAAGTGCGTTTGTGAACCGAAGTTACAACAAATAGACAGCCGCTGTACGTTTCGAGATTGCGCGCTGGCTTTCCGAGTCAACCATTTGTAATGTTACAGCAGCGGAGCATTTGGGCTTATTACACCACAGTTTAAATAACGTACCGTGAGTACTAAGTGTTTAATTCAGCTGATTGCGGTACATTTCCCGTCGCGGCTCCCTGTAAACAGAATTAGGCTGTATGTTTGCACTGAGCGTTTATATTGGCCTTGCATGCGACACGCCGTGATTGCTTAGAAGGCTGAAGTGTTGCGCTGCTAAAATCGTGGTCATGGGTTCGATTCACGCATACAGCAGCTGCATTTCGATGGGAGCGAAATGCACTAACACCGGCGTACTTAGATTTACGTACACGTTAAAGAAACCCAGGTGGCCGAAATTAATCCGAATTAATCCACCACGGCGTGCCTCGTATTAATGTCATGCGTTCGGCACGTAATAAAAAGCCTTGCATGCCGCTTTGGAAACGAGCTGAAAAAAGAACCAAGGTGGCAATTAAATTTTCGATGGCTTCGCGAATTCAGATGCGCTTATTATTGGGCACAAATCTCGGCATAATCATACACATGCGCGATCCCAGTGGGTATTGTATAGTATCAGGGGCGTAGCCAGAAATTTTTTCGGGGGGGGGGGGGGGGGGTCCAACCATACTTTATGTATGTTTGTTCGTGCGTTTGTATGTGTGCGTGTACATATACGCAAGCAAAATTGAAAATTTTCGGGGAGGGTTTGACCCCCCCCCCCCCTGGCTACGCCCCTGTATAATATGATGCTGACCAAGCGAGCTCTCGAAACAACCAAAGCGACATTCGAATAAGCGAACACGGTGCGTGATGAGGCGTCGATATTATTCGAAATGAAACACGCCTCTGCAAGAAACATGCATCGTCGAAGTGAGCATGAAATATTTCTTTATTTTTTGTTTGCGTATATCATTATGATGTCAAAGGGAGCTCTAAAAAAATCCAAGGCGACATTAAACTTGCGATCCGATGTTGTTATCATTCGATGCAAACCTCGGCAAAAGTGAAACTCCCACGAAACTGAACACTGCGCATTGCGATGCAGCCAGTGACTCAACAGGGCAGATGTAAATTTGTGCTCTTCACACTGAGCTCATAATAAATTTAAAGCCGCACGACAAACTTGGCATCTAAGCAATTGAAAAGTTATCAATAGAAAACGCACTCGAAAGCGTGCTGGTTGGTTGCTGACAGCTTCGAGTATACACGACTGCCGCAAGGAATGTGCGTTTTACCGGTAACATAATTACAGAACTCGCGCAGTCACCTCCCTACTCATGTCAAAGAAATGTGCCCGTTCAGCATCTGCACGCACGTAGCGCTCGCACAAACAGCATCGCCCTTGACGACCTGCTCGGTCCCGAAAAGGTGGTCGATCAACCGTCCTCCTCTGGTAAGATTCCCACCGTTAAAACGTTTTTTTCCATCTCTGGGATCTTTCTAAACCTTCAGAGCAAGCGACACGTGAAGCTGCACGTGCACGGCGAGCAGAGAACAGCGCGTGCAGGGTGCCTGAACGTGCGGAGACAGCGCAGTCAAAAGGCAGGCGCGGAGAGGGGAGCGACCGGTTTTTGCTAGAAAGGCGGCGAAACGCGTGCGCCGCAGCGCCCCCTGGCCGAGCTTGGGAGGCCTATATACGGTGCGTGCGCGCTTGTGTAATCAGATGTGTTGTGACGCGTGACCGCTAGTAGTAGCCCCTTCCTAATCGTACTACGCTTTCCTGCATGACAACAGCATACTGCGCCAAAAGTAACTTAAGAAGCGCTTTGCATGCGATAGATGAAGGCCAGAAAATTTTAGAATCGCTGTCTTTTGTTGCGGTTATTTTCTTATGGTGGTGGTATTGCGGGCGCTGTTCGGGATATTTACGGCCGTGCCTGCACAATCGGGAGGTTTGCTCAAAATTCGCGAGTTTCCGCTTGCAAATCGGAGAGTTGGCCGGTTTCGGCGTACGTTGCGACGCCTAGCTCCTTCGTCAAGAACGTCCGCTTCGTTTCTTGGGGTGTTCGCCCACCTTTCATGGGACTTCATGATGGACCCGCCGCCCAAGTTTCACTCTTATTTCATAGAACATCTGATTGCGAGGACATGGCTTGCATCAGGGGCGTAGCCAGGGGGGGGGTTCAAACCCCCTGAAATTTTTCAGTTTTGCTTGCGTATATATACACGCGCACATACAAACGCACGCACGAACATACATAAAGTATGGTTGAACCCTCCCCCGAAAAAAATTTCTGCCTACGCCCCTGGCTTGCATCGACGTAGCAGGCGCGTGTTAACACAGTACAAATACGCTGCTGCCTCGAGCACAGCAGCCCGCGTGAACGCGTTGAAAAAAAAAAAAAAAAAGGAACGCGACGTCACTGCCATCTGTAATCTAAACGCGAGGGCGCCTAACGGCCTCCAAGGTTCGGGCGCACAATCTCGGTGGCAAGGTTGATGGTCGGTTGATCTTGGAGGTTGATGGCTGGTTGATCTCGGAGGCAAGGTTGATGGTCGCGCAGCACGCGTGCCCGCGCCCGCGCGAGACTGCCGCGTCTTCCCCGACAGCGCGGGCAACACTTGTTCGTACCTGTGCATGAGCGTACGTTCGTATCAAACGTCGCGGGGTGAAAATCGGTTCGCAACAACCGCACTCCAATACATTGCAGGCTAATGGGCCTTGGCCGGGACCACAGAAAAATTCGTATCATCCCGAAATACGTAAGAGCCGTGATCGTATCACCGAGGCTTTACTGTAATCATCTAAGAGGAGACGCTGCCTTTATCATCTAACCAATATATTTTAACAAAACCAAAATGGTATTCTCATGTTTGTATAATGACGCACTTTGTAATGAGAACCTATTTTAATAGTGGTTATGGTGTTTGGTAGTCTTCAGGTCTGAGGAGGCCAATGTGCACATGAGAGTCAAGCACCGGACTAAGACTGTGATGAGTGGTGTCTGAGTCCCACCCATAAATCTCAAATCCCGGCATTTATGATATCAGCCGTTGTGCTTTGTCATACTGTGGGTGCTGGAAGCTGCCGTAAGAGCCAGAAGTTCGTTATTGTTGGAGACCATTTCACTTTTCTTTGTCTTTTCTAGGAGAGAACATATCACTACTTCTCTCTACCCATAAAATTTTGGTGACCTGTATTGCATTTTGCATTTCCAAGGTGCAGTGATTCGAGGACAACTGATGGGTGCATTGCCAATAAGCACATGTTCCGTTCAAGTAAATACAGTGCAGACTCCAGACAGATACAAGCCACGTAAGACACACAAACACAATGAGGATGCCGCACAGAGGCTAGATAAACAATGCAATCATAATGATACATTTAGCATATTTTCCACTCAGTGATTGTTAACTGAGACAATGATCTTGCACACGATTGGGCAAAAGTGAGTGTGAAGAAATACATACTCTGACAGCGTACATTTATTCAGTCATTTCCGCCCAACCAGTGTACATTTTGTGAATGATGTGACACTGTCACGTAATTTGTGTGACATGAATTATGAGAAAGCGTCATGTCACATGATTCTAAGCAAAGAAATGTGCCCCTGTGATGAAATATCGGTGCACGAGCCTTACTGTCACATGCAAAAAGCATCATTCACCTCTGTCCCTAATCTTTTGTATGCATTCAAGGTCGATATGAAGCATTCTTGATGCAGCGCTAAAAGACAGACCAAGAAGGAACATTCACACAGGACGAACGCTGTCCCTTCTTCAAGAATGCATTTGTACCAACTAGCCCAACTTTCTATCCTGTTACGATATGAAGCTATTACTGCAAATACAAAGCAATCTGACGTGTGCTGCATGACCAGCATTTAAATGCCAAACCTGCCACTGCACGCATTCCACAATAACATCTGAAGTAATCATTCACACATAAAAATGTCAGTAATTTTTCTCTTCTTACTACACTCAAACCTCATTATAACAAAGTTGCATCTGCCAAGAAAATAACTTCGTTATATCCGAAAATTCGTTATAAACGTTTATTTGCAACACTAGCTATGACAAGACTATTCCTCGTTTACTTCGTTATAACCGATAATTCGTTATATCTGTGTTCGTTATAACGAGGTTTGAGTGCATGTACATTCTGCTTCACCCCTACTCATCTTAGAAAAATAGCAGTCTAACAGCTCCCAGATGGAGTTGACGCGTTGTGACTGCACGCTTTGCGCAAAAAGAGAAAGGGAAGTGAACGGAGAATGGTCACTTACAGTAACAATCTTATGAAGGAATGCAAATATGAGAGCGACGTTGGCATTCTTCTTCGAAGTCGCTACCACTGGAGAAACACCAGGTCAAGGGCAACACACAGTGTATGCATTTCCTAATGCACATTCAAATGAGAAGCTTGGTTTTCACAGAATAACGACATGGTAGAGCATCCATACACTATGTTTTATAACAACTCAATGGCTTACATATGCGTTAGTGCACATGAAAAAAAAATTATACTATGTAACACTTCATAGTCCATGATAGCTTAGCTGCCCTAACTTACTTGACGCCAACTTACTTGACAAAAAACAAGCCTGCAGTGATTCCAGGACAAGTTCTTTCCTATTTTTGCTAGGGGATGATAACAGAAAAAGCTACAGAGTGTCCCATTGTGCATGATCAGGAGACCAATGGCAGCCACCCCATGTTTCCAGTTGTTGCACAGAGTATCAGAAGGTCAACAAACATTAGTCTAAAACATTTACTTTTTAAGGCTTACACTGCCACAGCATTCAGCAACCATTACTATGTAAAAACAAAACTGATGCAATGTACTCCTCACAAACCACTTCTTGGCATTCAAGCTTTCACTGATTCAGTCAAAATTCAGGAAGTAGGAGAGTTCTACTGTCACATATGACCTATCATGGGTTCTTTGCAGGACCAAAGCCCTTCGTAGGATACCTAGCTGTAGTAGCATCTCCATCCTGTTATCAAATTTTCAAGTATTAAGTACTGTAAGCTCGTACAAAAAATTCTTCCAATTTCCTCTGAATCACAGTGCTCCATCTATACTGTGATTTGTCAAAGCTGATTGGTGCAGTGGCTCCCACTGCGCAATTAGCTTACAGAAGCTAATCAGTAATGATAACAGGCTGTTCCGGTAAGAGAGGAGGATCTGACCACTGTGCACCACTTTAACGAAGCTTTGATTCAATCTTATCTATTTACTCAGTCAGCGTTGCACAAGTGATGAGAGGAAAAGAAAAGAAGCGCCCTTCCCTCAGCATTCCTTACACTAAGTGCACTTGAAAAACATAGCAGAACCCTCGGCCGCCTTCACTTGGCCCTATCCCTTGCACAGCATGATACCCCGCCGTCCTTCTTCCAGGCCAAATAAAGATTACTATTATTATGATCTTTTACTTAATTAAACATCGAAGCACTTATTTTTTTATGCATTGCATGACCTGTTCAACTGTATTTCTAAACCTTAACTGGCACTTCCTGTACGTTTGTAAGTGTCATGCAAGTGTGTCATCAAGAGTACACTCTTACAAAGCAATTGTTCAACTGATGGGCACCAGAGAGGCTCTCAGGGTGGTGAGGCAGCCTGTTTTGTCGCTCGAGCGTGTATAGAGCGTCAGCCAAAACAAAGAAGGAAACGGCACGCCGCAATAGTGCCATTTCTGTCCCAATTTTTTCTTTCCCGCTGTGCACACTCAATGTGGATAACTTACCAGCTGCGTCAGCAGCCATGGTTGCTAGTGCTTGCATTCATATTGGGAGTGCGAAACTGGGAGATGCAACAGGTGGGACCTACAGGGAAAACAGAAGGGACCACTGTTTCTCAATATAATTTGTTTCTGGGTTAGTTCATCTTGCTAAACTGAAGAACGCACATTCGGTACGGGACATAGAAGAACACACACAGCAATATTGCAATGTAATTTAGCGCTTGCGCTGTGCTCTGTGTGGGTTTTTATGTCCCGTACTGAATTTGCATTCTTCAGTTTAGCAAGATGATACCAATCGTCCAGTCTATTTCGTTTTTTCATTCGTGTGCCCGCCTCCTGTTCTGTTCTGTAAATATGAATGCAAGCACAAGATGAAGCTTGGGGACGGCCATTCAATGATAAAGGATACAGTAGAGGTTGTTGTGCTTGATGTACATGAAGGCGATGTCCGAGTGCCGGAGGATGGGTGTCACGCATCCTTCCTCCTCCTTCTCCATGAGCAGGGTCATGAACTTGTCGATGCACGTCATGTCTATGTCTCCGCGGTAGTTGCGCGATATCAGCACCTGCGCAGAGAACGGCACGATGTAAGTCATCATTGTTAGCCAATGAAACAAGCGATTCACACACGTTGTGATGAATTCGATTAAAAACAAGCACAAATAAACCTTTAGGACTGATCGCCCTCAAGTAACAAGCAAAGGTTAAAATACATGATCACATAAAAACAAGAAAGCAACAATAATAAATCAGATATCGACTTAAAGGAGGGGGAGGAGGAAGAAACTTTATTCAGAAAAAAAAAATTTAAATGCAGGCAGTTTGGTCGGGCCCTCAGTCGAGGGCTCCGCTGGCACGAACGGCTTGCTAGGCCTGGTCAAGCAAAGCTATTTGGCTCTGCTTGTCCTCGTCCGCAAGCCATGCCTCCCACTGCCTGTGAAACGTGTGTGGTTGCTTAGTGATGTGTGGGCTGTCGATGTGTTTGGGCCTCTGGGTGCACTCCCATGATACGTGTCTGAGTGTTGGTGCTTGTGAACACCACGGACAGGTATCTTTAAATTTTGCGAGATATATTCTACTTAGATGGTACAAATTGGGAAAGCTATTGGTTTGTATGCGTCTCCAAACCCTGCTTTGTTGGCTATCCAAGTCTTTATGTGAAGGCCCATATTCCCTTCGTTGCTTCCTTTGTTGGACAAGGATATCACGCGAATTGGGAAGAGGTTCAACGTCATGGCCTGCTGTCGCTCGGTTGGTGATGCCTCGAGCTATACAATCTGCCATGGCGTTCCCCTCCAAACCTTCGTGAGCAGGACACCATATAACGTGATGATCTCCTGTTAAAAGCTGCACATGGAAACAAATTTGTGTAATTCCCATAAACTGTGTAAATTATTGTCATTCAAAGCAAACAGATGGCATGCTGAATTAGTTGGTTAAAACTGATGCTTAATGTATCTTAAACTGCTTGAGAACTGTATGTTATATACAGCATCTTGAAGGTAGGTTGCTATTCAGCATCGTTTGGGGTTCTGCAATGTGTTATGAGGCCAACCAACATCTTAATGGAAAGCAAGTGCAATGGTGTGTTGAATAATGGTGACATAATTCTGTATGTGCAATGGTGAGAGTAAGATGACTGATTTATTTTACTTTGATGAAAGAAGCAACACAACTTGTTTCATTGAAGCAAATGACTGGTCTGGAATTATGGTGAACTGGACAAACCAGGCTGATCCAAAAAGAGGCAAAATGTTACACTATCCATGTGCCATCTATCTGAAAACAGTAGTCTGCAACAGTCAAACGTTGGGAAAATTGCCATTCCGTGCGTTTATGCTTGCATCTTCAGTCGATTAGCTAAAACACCAAAGTTCCTGTCCTGGAGGACTGTGGTGAGGAACCAGCCGTCAAGAATATAATTAATTTTGATCAAACATGCCCCAAACATGCTGAAAGGGGAACCTACATACCTACCAATGAACAAAAATGTGCCTGCTAAGAGGCAAAGTTATAAGGGGAACGGAGCGAAAGGTAAGGAATAAAAAAAAGCAGAACGATGTATGCCTTCTTCTCAGTCCTTGTCCTCTGCACTGTTCCCTATCAGAGACATACATTTTATATTTTCGGTGATGCTACCGAGGACTTCTGATTTGGAGCAATTTTTGGAGCAGCAAAATTTCCGTTTTGGAGCACTTTGGAGCAGCAAAATTTTCATCTTGGAGCACTTTGGAGCAGATAATTTTGCATCTCGGAGCACTTTAGAGCAGCTAATTTTACATCCTGGAGTGCAATACAGAAGCATATTGCATTAACATTCAAGCACCTGAGTATTATTATGGGGCTCTTATGAAGGCTAGAAATATTTCGATTCATTGCAAATCTCATAGAAAAAATCATCTCAGGAGCATAGGCGTGCGCACAGGGGGGGGCAGCTCCCCCCCTAATCACCTAAGAGGGGGGGGGGGGGGCGCAAAATCTGTCCCGTACATTGACCCTTGCGATAGCAATTATATGGACACTCTCGGTGGATTTTTGCCGTCGCCGTTGCCGTAATTTTCTGTATAAAGTCCAAATTAATAACATCACCACGCGCATTCTAGCCGCGGGTAAAAGCTCGCGAGCACTGGCGACGAACGCGGCTGAAGCGGAGATTAAACTAGCCGGCCGTCTGTCTCCGCCGCACGGACAGCGCATGAGATAACATCTTCCCGCGTGCGGGCCTGCCATCGATTGCTCATCAAACAGAGAGGAAACGCCCCGCCCGTCTTTCGTAAGGAGCATGAAGGGACGCCAGGGGAGCGGAATGGGGGGGGGGGCATCGTTCGAAGGGCGCAATCGCTTGCGCGCGCGCTATCTCGAGGCATCAGGAGACGGCTCGTAAACTTGCTGTGCTCTCAACGCTTACTTCGCATTTAAAGAACTCAGAGCAAGAAAACGCTTCGGTTCCTGGAGGGGCCATATTCCCTTAAACCAGCGTTTTCTTGAGTTACGCGAGATCGGATCCAAAAGAGTTAGCTGCTAGTCTTACTTCGTTTCACAATACAATTTTTTGGAATCGCATTCATTGCTTCGCTCTTAAGCGAAACTGAGTTTTTTTAACCGTTAGCTATTGACCCCCGAAAGCGAGGGGCGGACGTGTAACATGGCGTAGCCGCTTCGCTGTGGGCCGTCAGCGACGGGCCCGCTACTGACAGCTGCGCATTTGCGGCTGCTCCGACCAGGAGATATGATTTTACTAATGAGATGACATTTTTTAAAAAGCAAGAAAAAAAATCGAATTGGAACCCTAGCACGTGAGCTCGAACGGGCAGGGCCTTTTAGGGGGTATTTACCACAGAGTGATGACAAACTCGGACGTGCTGGCGGAAGGAATTACGAAAAAGCTGTTCTGGATGAAGATGGATAAAGTATATCTGAAGAAAAGTGTCAACGCATTTCCACCGTTCGCGTGCTCTTCCATAAACGCGAAGCAAGAAAAATTCGATATTGTCCCATATATCTACTGCGAGCGATCCCAGATTTCATTCCGCGATGTCCGGAAACAGAAGTGACAGACATTTTAGCGGCACTCATGTATAGTTATTACTGAAAATAGCTTTCCTTACGTGCCGTGCGACGCTTGAAACGAGCTATCAGCCGCGTTTCTGGAACAGACGCCGTCCGCCGATGAATCGCCGTCGCACTTTCTCGCTACCGATAGGCCTAGACGTCACGAGCCTCTGCGGAGAGCGCGTTTTGCTGTCGAGCCGACTTGCAGAACAGAAGCTGCGTCGGCACCGTGCATGGCATCGTGGCTTTCGGGACGCACGCGCGAGCGCTATTTATTCAGCGGAATAATTCTTGGTCCATAATTGCGACTTTATTGGCAGCCCCAAGATCGAGCTGCACATGTTCTGACGCGCAGGCGGTGCGATTGCCGGTGATAGACGCCCCCAAACCCGAGACTTTGGCGCAGTTTGGCGCAAATTTCGTCGATATTATCAGGATGGCGCAGTAAATACAATTTGGCGCACTCTGGCGCAGTTGGCGCAGGAGTGGAATCACTGTATTTTACATCACAATAACCTTTAACGTCAACCGACTAGCTCATGTTTGTACTGAGTTGCTGAGTACTATGCAATAAGCATTCTAATGTAGGAGACACAACATTAAACTAGATCTACTATCTGATGTGTACGAGAGGAGAGAGTGTTAGGGAAAATACAAGGAGGTACCCTCAACAGGCTACCCCAACGACCAACCCACAGAAACCCCCAAGAAGATGGTCAAACTAATCTTCGTCTTTGTGACTTTTAGCACAAATTTTCCACTCTTCACAATGAAATGTCTGTTCATGATTTTCTTCAAATACTAATTTTGCAAACCCAGCAAGATATTTACTGTGATAAACCAGTAGCTATCTCAGATGAAAGAATAATTATCTGTGCAGCATGAGGTTAGATGGTTGGAGCACACAATACTATAGGAACCAGGTTTTACTTACTTCTTCTTTTTAGCTTCTAAGATTTTTCCTTTGTGCAAACAATGTATGGTGATGTTCAAAACAATAGAGTTTAGTGTAATATAAAGTAAAAATTAATGACCTATTCATAAAAGTGCTTGCATCGTTGTGAGTCTTGTGCATTCTGCTATAGATCCATATGTCAATTGTAGATTTTCGTGAAGCAGTTATTTGTCTGTTGTAGTAAGAAAAAAATAAATGCTTTTCTTAATTATATAATGAACCTACAGGAAAGATAACTGCATTTCAGGGATTGAGCAAAGAAACTGAATAATATTGCCAACTTTTCTTTAATTTGGTCTGAAAATAAATAAATTAATAAACAGCTTTAAGAGCCATGTTGCCCATTAAATATTTAATGCACTAACGAATTTAGTCGGTGTTCAAGTATGAATACTCTCTCTGATCCACAGTTACAGCTGCTGAATTTTTGCGAAGAAAAATCGGTGTGAAGAAGGGGTTTTAAAAGGACACTGAAACAGTTTTGATGATGTTTCACCATCCCACCGACTTGGTACTGTAGGTCCCTTGGATCATTAAAGGGCCAATTTAAGCAGCCTGTATACAGCGTGTAATTTTTTACAAGGTTTCAAACATTCACATCACTACATATTGCAGAATACCAACACCACGTTTTCAGCAGCCCGTGTGTTGAGACCCGGCGTTGTTTTGAAACATCACTCTATGACCTAACGTCACTCTATGACCTATCTGATTGGCTTCTGTGCATTCTTAAGAACGGAAATAATCTGGGTGGCCATATTTGGCATGACCCTTGATGGCAGAGAGATGAGCCAGTCAAACACCGAGCGTTGCCTTCACTATGTACAGCACACTGGTGGAGGATTGTGGAAGGCATAGCTTAGCACCAATCACTTGGCAAAGAAGAAAAAACACTTGGCAGGAGGCCTCTTGTTGCCCACAGCTCTCTCGATACAAGGTGTCGGTACAATTGTGGTGTGAATGATTTAATCTAATTCATCTTGAAATATTTGCGCAGGCACATGGGGACACAGAAGAGACACACACACGGGCGCTTTGCGCCCGTGTGTGTCGCTTCTGTGTCCCCGTGTGCCTGCGCAAATATTTCAAGATGAATATGTTCCAACTAGGCCGAATCGCAGTTTTAATCTAGTTGTGGCTTAATGGCTAACATAATTCTGAAAAACCATTTCAGGGACAACTTAACAGACTAAGACATCGCAGGAGCTACAACAGAAGCTGAAGCGGAGGAATCCAGATAATTTTGTCTACCACCAGCTCTTTCAACCGCACCAAAAGTCCAGTACATGGGCACCTTTAAATTACATCCCCATCAGTGTGTCGCCAAAGTGGTCGGGTATCAAGCGCAACGTCACTTTCAGCAGCAAAAAGCACAGTGTTCATGAAGCGTTGAATCTGAATTCTGAAGCTTTTAGGTGCCAAAACCACTATACAATTATGAAGCATGCTGCAGAGTAGAGGACTACAATTAATTTTTACCACCTGAGGTTATGTAATGTGTTCATAAACTTAAGTACACGAGCATGCTTGCATTTCATACCCACTGAAACGTGGCTAGGAATCAAACCTGTGACCTCCGGCTTGGCAGTGCAACAACTTAATGAGTAAGTGACCACGCCAGGTGCAAAGGTAGATACAGATTTGCACGAACACCAATCACAACTATACTTTTTGTATGTTACGTTATCCTGCAAGTTTACCGACAGTATGTGAACTAACTGTCACTTCTTTGAACAAACGGTTCCCCAGAGTTCATCCAAACACTCGGCACTCTGACAGCCAGCTTATGCCATACAGAGGATGCTAACTTATGTATGCCTCAAACGCAAATATGAAGATGGTGTACAAAGAATGTTTAAGATTAAGGTTTCATTTTGATGATGCTATCACAGATAACAGAAACCGATTCATAAGTGAACCTACTGGTCTACTCAAAGGTAATGTAGTCTTTTAAGCAATCCTTGGCATGTTTTACTCCAGTAGCGATAATATAAAGGCTTCATTTTGACCACGCTGTCACAGATAAGATGAACTAATTCACGTCAACCTACTGGTCTACACAGAGGTAATGCACTCTTAAGCAATCATTAGCATGCTTGTCAATCGGTAAATAGTTTGATTCGTTAGTGACAGTTATTCATAACAAGCTCACATGGACTGTTCGGTACGGCTCAGCGAATTTCGTTTCTTTGATTTACTGGTTTATATGGTTTCGGACCGTTGCCTGGCAACAAACAGGCGCCGGCTCACTCCGTAGAAGCCCGTCTAAACGGTGTAAGGACGGTAAACGGTGAAAGCCCGTCTAAATAGTGTGCTCTCGTATAGCTCCGTTGAGCATACGTCAGCGAGACCACGCCCACTAGAAGCACAGAAACTTCTAACGCCGCGGCCGTGCCATTCACACATCACACCGCTACGCCGCCGCAGTAATTAGAGCAGTGAAGTCAGTTGACGATGTCGATGACCAAGGCTGAAGCAGAGAAGCACCGCATGAGCACCGCACCGCATGAGCACCGTCCATACGAAAGCTCGGCAATCGGAAAAAAAAAAAAAAAAAAAACGCCGCTGACAAGGTACAAACGATTACCTACCTTGCCCTTCAGGTCCAGTATGTAAATGGCTGAAGCAGACATGGTGCCGGATTATCTGGAAAGAGATAAACAGGGAAATAAATGCGGTGTAGTACGAGAAACCGAGCGGTGGTACGCAACTCGATGCAATGCGAAAGCGAACAGCCGGCGGGCTCGGCCGCGATCACTGGAAACCCTAGCCCAATCGCGAAATCAGTGTTATAACACCTGCGCAGGCACTAGGGGGTTGCGATGAGCGAGAGTGACAGCAAATCGCGGCGTCGGTGTCAGGACACGATCGGCATCGTAAAAAAAACCTCCGGAATCGATACATACCGCTGGCGATGACCCGAACAAGCAATCGAGTGGTCCCCTTGGTCGCAGGTCCTTCACGGGGAGTGTGTTGCGTTTCTCAAACCGCATTCATGACAGCAAAACACGACGTGAAGCCGACGGGACGCTCAAACAGGGCTCTAAAGCAAATTCACCGATTCCACCAGCCGCTGCCAAAAGAGTCCGGCAACTAGCGCTGGAAGCCACTTGACTTGAGCGGCTTGGCTTGACTTCAAATGCTGCGTGTTTCGTTATCAGTTTTTTTTAGACGATTTTTAAGTAGTTTGTATGTTTAGGAGAAATATTCGTGTAATATTACTACGTACTTTTTAATAACTGCATATCCTATAAGTGGTTTATTAAAATAGTGTATTATTGGCTGTATAGAGCCATAGCGCTTCATATTTCTTCAAAATTAAAATGTTATATGTATGGTTTATTAAAATATTTTAGTTTGATTTCCGTCGAGCAAGGCCCCAGGGGTCGAGCCACCACGTTTTAAAAAAAAGAAAAACTACTTTACTTTTTTGGTGGGTGGAAAACAGCGTGTGGCATAAATACTCTAAATACCGATAAAAATCAAGAAGGTTAAAAAAAAAGAATTTGACCTCCTTGTTAAAAACCGACGCATACTCAACAAGATCAATGCGTTGACCTTCGTACGCTTCGTTTGTGATGCGCTAATAAACTGCGTGTTGTTGCAGCATGCGTTTACAGAAGGCGATCGCAGCGCCACATTTATGACACGGCGCATGCGGTCTCACGCGATGCCGAGAGTGGCTCTTAATGATTTCACTAAATGCAGTTTTAACACTATACGTCTCGCTCGCTGTGTAGGGAGATAAATCAGCTGATGCGCCGTAGAGGTTGATGCCTTGTCGGAAGCAAAAGAAAGGACATCGTTTTTTCGTCTCTGGAAAGAAAGCGCGAAACGAGAGCCGCTGCTATCGGCAGCGGCGGCGTGTCATCGCGAACTCGCGCCAGCGGCCAGCCCACGCCTCCTCAGCGCGAGGTTTTTTTGCGCACAAGCAAACAAAAAATAAAGGAAACAATAAAAGCTAAAAGGCACAACGGCGGCGGTCTTGGAAGGGCTAGCAGCGCTAGCCAGCCCCCACAACCACGAGGGTGTGGGTCGTCGTCGACGCGACTAGCTGCGCGGCGTGCCGCGCGCTCGCGCTGCTTGCCGTTTCATTTTTTTGTTTTCCTCCCTCTGCGAAGGTTCGGGCCGAGTTTATTTAAATGACCGCATAGCCGCGGCTAGCTAAAGGCGAGGCCTGCAGCTAGCAAGCGGGCGTCGCAGCGTCGCGCAAAAGCGGGCAAGCAACACACGTACCCGCCTTCATCAGCCGGGCGAAGTATTTTATCTGTCCACTGGAATCCCTAAAGAGAACGGAGGCGGCCACACCAGCGCTGCAGCTTCACCGAGCATGACCAAGTTTGGAGGATCTTCCCGTCGTCGTCGCTCGTAATTTATGGTCAGTGCATGCGGTTTTTTTTCCCACTCATCTCTCTTTGCTTGCGCACACGGTGCAGATCTGTGCTTGCGGACGCGTTCTTCGCACGGAGAGTCGTTTTCGTGCGACACCGTTCACATCCATGCGGGTTACATGCGTGATACGCAAGGCTAGCGCCGCGCCGTGCCCTCTTGATCGCGCTTTGACTGCCCTTCGCGGCATGAACGTGTACGGTCCATCTCACGCTATGTCGACGCTTCGGTGGCGAGATGAGACGAGATTGATGGTCACACTCGTACATCGCGCATCTAGGGGATGGAAAAAAAAAAAGATGAAGCCAGCTGCTCCGCATGAAACGGGCGAGCCGGGCGGTGAAGCTGTCCTCTATTGCGCCTCGCGCGCACTGTCTGTGGTTAACCAGCCGATCGAGTGCCTCTCTCCTCCCACTTACGACCTCTCCCCCGCGTTATTTTTCCTTTCTTTCCATCGGAGCATCACGCTCGATCGGTCACTGGCGCAGTGAGCTTGCTAGCGTCAACGCAAGTGCAGTTTATATCGCCGTACATCGGGGTCCGAGCGCGCGCCTTTTATAATAACGTGCGCTCACATATCAATTCGGAAACAGTCGAGCAACTAGGCGAGTACCGCAGAAGCCAGCTATTGTGGTGTCGTTCTTCCGGCCGTTTAGATTGTGACAGCGTCGGTGCAGCAGCCGTGGCCTCAGCTGTCCCTCGCGATACTACGAACTGCGCGATTGTACTTACGCGTGCGTGCATACTAGGTCGAAACCTCTTTATAACGCAGCCGCATGCTCGGATTGTTCGCGAGTTTTCGCTTCAATGCGGAGAGTATCTATAAAAGGGCATATCATTTCTCAGAAAACTGTATAAAGCGCAGCTTAATTTCTTAGTTAAACCGCAATATACGAATTTACATTACCGCAATAATTATGCGAGAGCAATCTCCGAAACAGTTCAATGGAATGACATGCGAGATAGAGCGACGGGTTTGTGACATCACTTGTCATTATCCAATTGGCCGCATTGTAAAGCTGGTTGCGAATTAGCAAGCATGCTGTGGAAAACCATTATAAAAAGACGTCACACATATTCAGATACACCGCTCGATGCTCTATAACAAGAAGCCGTTATCATAAGTTGCACTCGGTATTCACTCAACACGGAGAAGCACTTCGCGATTGGTAAGTCGACAAGGTTATTCAATGTATATGTTCGTCATTCATAATAGAAAATTCAAATTACACGATCTATAATTTCTGAGCGCAGCTTCTCTTTAGCGCATGCATAAAGCTGCTTGTCATTGCAGTGACGTCTTAAAACTGTGCTACGTCTTTTGATCGTGGTTGTCCATCGTATGCTTGTTTTAACGCGGCAAATTTTACAATGCGATAAGGTAAATAAAGCGACAAGTGTTACAAACCGGTCACATCTATTTCGCGTGTTATTTTATTAAGCTGTTTGTGAGATATAAATGTATATCGATCACGCGGTATAAGTTATAAATTAGGCTGATCTTTATATAAGCTAGCTAATTCTGTTAGACGTGCCTTTCTCAATTTACACTCCACATCAGTACTGACGAAGGGCCCGTGCATGCTGTCGCGTTATAAGGAAGTTCCGTTACAACGAGTGCATCACACGTCCGCTATGTGAAGAAATAGATACACAAATAAAGATTTTCACTGCCTGCTTTGTTGCATGAGTGTACAGCACAATATCTGTTGACACTATATGGCATGGGATCTTCGCGATGGCGTTTGGTTTTGTTTGCAAAAAGAAACTGGAGACTATACGTGCGTATACGTGTGGCTGAGAACGAACCAGCTATAGTACAGAGTCTACCCTCTCACAGTAATAAACGAAATTGAAATTACAGATTGCACGGGTGTTGAATTGTGAGAAGCTTGGATGTGATCGCGTCGCTTTTTTTGTTTATTACTGATATGTTTTCAGGAGATGTTGGCGCACGAATAAGGCGCCGGCTATCTCCTTAGCTCTCGTAGCGATCGAACGTACAACTCACAAAATTTCTCGCAATAACATAGGGCGATAAAAAAAGAAAAACAGAAAAGAAGATAAAGACTCAAACAGCGTTGTCACTGTAACACCAGGACAAGAAAAAATGAAAAACGAAAACATTCCATTTGTCATATAGCATTTCTAATATTTTTATGAAGAAATTTGTTGACCATGTCGCACGACTAATTTTGTTTCATACATTTAGTTGCGTAAATAACTGTTTTGCATAATATGTTTAAGCCATGAAATACGTGTACTTTTAAATATATTTTTGTGTTCCCGCCTACGTACATGATAGATTGTTATTGCTCCTGCAAAACAATTTTTGTACTTTTTTGTCTGCACGTTCTGTATTTCTTTTTTTTTTTTTGTAACTGCTGACCGATACTGGCATTCGTGGGGTTAGCCGTGCCTCGTCAAACTTTTAGCTGCTTTTATGCAGTGCTCGTTCTTTCTGCAATGAAGAAAAATCTACATGACTTGTTTTGACAATCCGACTCATCGACTGTGAATACTCAGTCTTCTGGAGTTCACACTCAGGCATTTCACTGACAATCGCCGCAAGTAAATAATACACAAGGATAACAGAAATTTTACTATTCGTGTAGATTTTGAATTCTACTTGAAAAACATGGTGATTCGTCAAAGACAAATACACACGCGAGCGCGGAGTCACCCTCGTGTAGCATACACAAAAAATGGGGACAACTATAGAGTATAAGAAACTAAGAAAAACAAAAGGATGCAAATAGTTAATGATAAACTGAGATGAATGAGCGTAGGCAGAGTTGGGGGTACCTATTAACACACGACGAAAGAGATTCCCGGTTAAAGAGACACTAAGGTGAAACAGTGAATTAGTTTACACTTTAGTTAAAATAACTATGCTCTATTGTGGTTAATTTCGCCATCACCGATTCATTAGTGAAAGAGCAACTGAAGGTTGCTTCTGCACTTGAATCCCAGTGTAACGTATAGTAAACGGTATTTACCGATGAAGAAGTATGTAGTTCCTACCTTGCAGACAGCGTCAAAATCTATCATGTCACGGCCAGTCGGTACAGAAATTCCAGGGTGATTGAATCCCAGTGTAACGTATAGTAAACGGTATTTTACCGATGAAGAAGTATGTAGCTCCTACCTTGCAGACAGCGTCAAAATCTATCACGTCACGGCCAGTCGGTACAGGAATTCCAGGGTGATTGAATCCCAGTGTAACGTATAGTAAATGGTATTTACCGATGAAGAAGTGTGTAGCTCCTACCTTGCAGACAGCGTCAAAATCTATCACGTCACGGCCAGTCGGTGCAGGAATTCCAGGGTGATGGCTTCGACATTTACATTTTCTTTTTACGCGTTTCATGGCTTAATCAAGCGTCTTCTATTGACACGAGTGGACACTCTGGTATATTGCTAAAGGGTAATTTCACTCTTGCGAGAAGCATAGTTTTCCTGTTTCGTGTCCCTTTAACAAAGAATGTTGAGAACAGTCGATTGATTACCACGCCGAGGTAGATATGACAAAAGATCTTAAGCGTGACGTTAAAAGGACTAATTCATATTCCATAGTCGGGTGCAACAATTCCAGAGAGGCCCCACCCAGATGACCGAAGCGCGGCAGCCGATCGCCGCCACGACTAAAGAAATCGTCCCACCCATGCACACTCGGCAATGCTTTCCGAAGGCGAAGTCACCGGCCCTCCGGCTCGTGACGTCAGTCTGCTTTGCGCGCCCATTGGTGCGGGCTTGTGTGATATGACTTTGAGGATGCCTTTGAGGAGGAGGATATGCCGCGGACTTCTGAAGTTGTACCCGACTGTGATTTACGCTAGGAGGGGCAAAAATGGAGCTGCAGGCAACCGGGTTTCTGTTACAGAGTTACACTGAATTCCTGAATGGGTCAGCAATGTAGTAAGATATTAGGCTAGTTGGTTACCGCATAATTACTAATCCGCGCTAATTTTACAAGGTACACTATAAGGAAAAGAAAAAAAAAAGAGTCATTTTACTGTTTCTGGTAGGTCCCTACTTGTCAAATATGCAGCTCTCTCGTCAACTCTCTCTGAAGGTCGTTAAACGCGCTCCGGAAAGTCCGGAATACGACTCTCCAAAAAAAGAATTAACGTGTATCTTTAAAGAAATTTATACGTGTGTGACAAGTCGGGACTTACGAGAAACAGTAAAATACGCTCGTGTCTTCTTCGTTCCGTGTGTCTTCCCTGACTTCGTGTAGTCTGTAACTTTAGCACATCTTAACAAATATTCAAAATGAGCACCAAGAAAAGAGGAGTGCCGTTGAGGAATACAGCAAATTAGGTAGGCGTGGTGAAATCACGAAATTTACCCGCTTGGCCGTCAGGTCGGCTGGCTCAAGACAAGAATGTATTTGTCAATTGTTGGCGAGGGCGTTCGTCCAAAAGTGGACATAAGCAGGGTGATGATGATGATGATTGTGTTTAATACTACGGGCGTGTTAATATAAAGTTTTCAAATTCGAAGCGAATTCGAATAATGAGACCCAAGTGCGAATTGAATCGAATATTTTTCGAATAGGAATGATACAACTGCTGAATTATGCAAAAAGAAAAAAAAAAGACAGAAAATTCACCAACCAGATTTGAAAAGTAAGCTTGTCGCGCAGCCAATAATATACACTAAATTTACGCATTGTACAACACTATTGTTTGGCAGTATCACATACGAAGTTACATAACGTTGTCATGAAGCTGCTTGGTATGTTCGGGAAGCGGCGATACAGTTGTGCATGCACCGTTCCTCCAGACAATTAAAATAACAACGGCTCACTACACAAACTAGCGCTGATGTGTTAATCTTGTCGTCACATATAGTTGTATCCCATAAGCATGCTAGGATACAGTAAGGATACATAAGCATGTTAGGAATCGTGCGAGCGACGTTTCAATCATTCGAGGACGCGTCTGCTCGACGCCTTTCGTGGAGCGAACGCTTTCCATCCACGCCGTCCTTCGCCACTGTGTTGGTGGTGTTGGGTTTCATAGCCACCGCTGCGCCGCTTGTTTTTGTACGTTTGTTGATAGGTGGCAGCACACTGCAAGCGATTTGCTTGTTGACCGGTCTGAGAGCAAAACGTTCTCCGCGCCCAGACGTCTCTCTAATTGTAAACGTGGTGACGCGGAGTGGTCGAAGTCGTTCGGCGGAGGAAATTCTTCAGATTGCTTTCAGCAGTGATGTTGAAAGAAACCATCTTGACGACGAGGATTTTTCACTGGACGTAGAAGACTGTGAAAGCACCGAGAGATAGCGACGATGAACCACCAGCTGCTAACTCACGACGAGCGAGTTGCACTTCACGTCCCCTCGTGCGTTAATGTTCTTTCACGCTCGTAACTCGTAAGTCACTTTGGTTGTATTTAATGTGTAATATCCTTGAGCGAGATCAAAATAAAAGCATAGTTCCTCTTGTGCATTGCATGTATCACAATTATTGTGGATATTATGGAGCGCCGCATCGCCAACACGCTCGAGCTCGACCAGCGAAGCGAAATGGTTAGAGCGATGGAGCGTGCAGTCACGGCCACAATTCACGCCTCTCGGCGAACTTCTTCGACGTTGCGAAAAGCACACGTGTGCACTCTTTTCGATATTCATGTTTCGATCGTGCTGATCGAACCTGCAACATGCGAGTGAAGTACACACGGCTACAGTCTCAGCATGGCTGTGACACAAGCGCTACTGAATGGCATGTTAAAGGGGTCATGAACCACTTTTCCAAGTAATGATCTAATGGCCTCAGTATCGGAGTGTACTGCCTCCCGAATCGATTGCCGCAAAAATTTCTCGAATCCGTCAAGAATCAGCGGAGTTACGGGGGTTTGGCGCACCTCCCAGCGCTTTCTCTCTTTTCTCGTGCCGACGAGCGCACTGGAAGCTAGACAGGGAGGGATGGCATGGGGGAAAGAAGTTACGCCAGCGCGCGTCATGAAACGCGATCGCTCTCCCGCTGTGATTCGCTTGTGCGAGTGTGGCGCCGGCAAGTGGCGGCATTCCGCGGCAAGAAGCGCATCTGATCCGAACGCCGCTCTCGATTTACGTCGGCTATCGGCCAATAAGCATGCTATGTCTTTGCGACGTACAGCGGACAGACGCCCCGCCCACCGACGAGAGTGAGAACCGGCCTCTGTTTGAAAAGAGGGTGCCTGGGGAAACGGCAACTTCGCGCTCCGCTTGTGGCCATTACGCGGCGCGCACGACTGTAATATTTGGCAGAGCAGTTCATAGCCGTGTCAGCTTTCCGCAGGATGTGTTTTTTCAATCAGCCCAAGGGGTGCTTCATGACCCCTTTAAATGCTTGTGTTCCGTTGAAGACGTAACTCCGCGTTTCCGACTGCGCAAGTAATGACGAAGGAGTATTATCGCAGAACACTTCTATGTTTGCAAGCCATCATCACGCGCAGCAGCGATGGCGCTACTCGCTGGCGGCCTACTACTACGGCAAATCCGTCAGGCAGGCTCGGTACGTACTACCTCGGAGTGCCGTTCAGCTCATACGTCAATTCTAGTTCATACAGGTTTATGTAGCACGCACAGGATTTCGCAAAGCATCGTTATGCACGGTAACGGAGCTGAAATATAACCTTTCACTTCGCAGCAAATAATTAGGTGGCGAGTACTTAGCACTTTCCATGGTTTGGGAAAGTATTTTAGTCTCATATCCATTTCAGCGCAGCTCATAACTTCATCCGGTGAAAGTGGCATCGTCCGTACGTCCGCACGTCCTATCTGTTCCTATGCTAACAATCGGGTTGACCCTCCTCCTGGCGCCATCTTGAAAAGCACGGCGCGCCACCTATAGTTCGCCTGTCTTCGCAAAAATTCCCAGCACGTATGTGCAACAGGAATTGGGAAAACCTATATACTACTCACGATTGGTCCACTAAAAATGAAGGAGGGAACACAAGGGCGGCAAACACCAATTAAGATTTCTGGACAGACGTAACCAATCATTGAGAAAGAACCGAATGAACCGTCGGGATCAACCCAGTCATAAACCCCGGGGGGGGGGGGGGGGGGGGGGGGGGGGGGGGGAGGCGAACGCTTCAGCTTCGCGGGTTATCCATCTATACGGAGTGGTTGGGCGATGATTTTGAATGTAGCGTATGTTCCCTTTCCATTTGAGCAACATAATACATATACTTGCGTCTTTTTGCCGCTTTCCGACATGCCTCGCCTTGTGTGGTTTGCCACAGGCGCTTGGCGTTTCATGTGGGGTCTTATAGTTTGCCGCCCGCGCATTGCCTTCGTTTTTAGTGTACCGGTGGTCACTTGTGGGTTTGCCCAGTTTGTGAGGCACATACGTTTCTGATGACGCACAGGAAAGAAACCACGGGACCTATAGTCCTACACGGCTTCGCTGTAAAGAAAGTTGAAAATCGGCGCTTGTTTTCGTCGTCTTTATCCCTGTCGGCCGCTTCCGCGCCTTTCGTGAATTATTTTTCTCTCTAACGAATACTTTTTAGTAAGCCCAGCTGGGGTGCTACTTCGGGCATAGTCGAATGCCGCACTATTGTGGAATTTTAGCAACGACGGTACCCTGAGCCAATCCTAGATCGAGAGCAGCTCTCTGGGCAAATCAGAGTGGAGGAGCAGGCAAATTTAACAGTATGACTTGTCCTGAAAAGGCGCACTAATTACCTAATGCAATCACTAATCTACCATGTTCCCTCACTTCTCAATAAATATGAAAACGAAGGCATTGACGTTCATGCCTTAACACGGAAAGAAATGCGGCAGCATTTCTGTTCCTCAGTAGTTCCATGAAGCGGAGATGGGGATGTGAATGGATCGCTGAAACTGTTACCAATGTATTGTTCTCCTTCTTGTTATACTTACTATATTTATTATAGCTTTGGTCATGACACAGAGTTGCGCTGTTCAGTGCTTTTTAATATAATATAAGCGTGTGCAATGACAGCTGTTAAATACAAGCTAATTCTAATATGCTGTAATTACTACACACAATTCACACTTTCTGTGACTACACACTTCCTGTAGTACACTTCCTGGAAGTGTACTACACACTTTCTGTAAGATGACTGTCGTGCTGTCATAAAGGGCCTTCAGGCACTTTCAAGCTGTTTATAACAGGCTTTCGGTTGGAGAACCCCCAACAAATTGAAACGAATTGTTGGAAATAAATATTTGATTGATTGATTGATTGATTGATTGGTTGGTTGGTTGGTTGGTTGATTGATTGATTGATTGATTGATTGATTGATTGATTGATTGTGTCACTAATCCCGTTAATGGGGACGGCAATCGCCGGGCGGATTCTAAGGGCTGGCGTCACGGCCCTCCGAAAACGCACCACGAAAGCGCGGACAATTTAGAGTTGGTCCTTTGGTGCGCCAGCGAACGCCGGTTGTGGTCCAAAGACCGAGTCAGAGCCGAGAGTCGATAACACAAACGAAAACGAAATATATTCTCAGTTAAGGCAATACAAATAACACAAACACATGCACACTCGGCTGGTACCAGTTACAACTTCACAATATAATTCAGATGGTGTTTACACAACGGGAGCTAAACAAACAGATCACACGCTACAAATGCAATCGCATGCATTACAACTATTCAATGACTGTTAAAAGTCCTGAATATACAATGGCGTATCCAGTCCGCAATACTTGGACGGTATTCGAATGCTTCTCTTCAAGCAAACACTCACGCCAACTCCAGCGTTGATCGTCGTAGCTCAACCGTCGTCGTGACTTGTACGGCTCACACGGCGTCGTCATCCAATTTTTCCAAATTGACGATCGGCCGACCGCACACCATCATAAACACGTCTTCTTTGGCTAACGGAGCCACACTTAGCGTAACTTCACCATCACCGGGCCGACTGACTCGCTCACTCCTTCGCTAACTGTCTCCTCGCTCACTGACTTCCCTACTGTCGATTGTACGCTTTTATCCCTTCTCCTCTGGGTTCTAGAAGCGTCGGGATGTTTCTTCTGCGTGCAGTACAGCTAAGCCTGGGGAAAGGGCGAGAGCTTTCTCGTATGTTCGAATCGCGGCGGCATCGCGCGCGGATGCGTCCCCCCCTCCTTCCAGAAACATCCAGGATTTGCCGGGCGTTTGATCGCGTCGTCTGCGCCTGGCTCGATTGGGTGAGGAGGATGCGGCGCGCCGGCGTCTTTTGATGCTTGTTTTTTTTCGTCTTTTCGCGCTTCTTGGCGAGCGGTTCGCGCCGTTCTGTCTCGTAGCAGTTTGAAAGCGGCCTCGCGCGCGCTTTATAACCCGCTAATTTGTGACACTGCCCCCCACTTCAAGAATATTATCACATAATATTCAAACAACACAAATTAGCGCGCACATACACATCCAAAAATGTCCCACATACAGAGTCCATAACTCAGTCCACACAAAATGCGCGTCACATTCACAATAGAGCTCCTAATATAATTCACAGGGCATTTCAATGTCACGACATACAAAAGATAAACACAAGTACATAAGTACAAGACGCCATCATACATTTCGTATAAACAATGCGAACGCACAAAGCAAAGCTCTTCAATTATAATGCATATACAGTTATATCAATAGCATTGTACACATAAAATAACGCAAGTAGCTCTTCGGCTCACTAGCCATACACACTCGACACTGGGTATAATAATACTTCAAACACTTTCAAACTCAAAACACTTCAAACAAATTCAATTCCAACACCCTGTAATGTTTAAATCGTGCCGCGCTTGCGCCCCTTCTTTCGGTGCTCGCTCGCTCTCTTTTTGTTTCTCTTCTTTTTCTTGCGAGCCGTTCCATTTGACGGTGCCGGAGGGGGCGTCTCTGCTGCCGTCGACACATTCGACACCGGCAAGGCGTGGTCGCGTTCGTTAGAACGTTCGCGGTGCTTCGCCGACTTCTGCGCGTCGTGGTGTTTTGATTGGAGGACCACCTTCGTCATCTTTTGAGCCGCAGATGATGGTGGTCGCTTAGTTGCAATGTCACCTGCTCGGCGCGTCTTCACGGGCGGTACAGTGACCGTTGGAGCTTCCTCACTGATATTCCGTGATACCTCGGCCTCAATTTGAGCTCGGGCGGCATCCTTCATGGGATTCCCTTCCGCGCTTCCTTTTTGTCGCGGTTCCCGAACTGACGAGGGCTCCATCTTCGGGGCTTCTCCCAAACGTTCAGGATCGTATGGCCCTCGAGCTCCGTCGATGTTTCCCACGATTAGGTCAAACAGGGGGTTATCCATGCACAGGGCAGTAACTCTCCCGCTGAAGTAAGGGGTCTCAACCTCAATCTTGGCTTCGGGAAGCATTCGAATGGAACTATCAAGCAAGCGAACCGGGGTGGAATTGCCTGTGAAGTCACTCTCTCGGACCAATTTCTTTCGTACGATCACAGTAGTGCATCCACTATCTCTTAATACCGTGGCTTCCTTTCCACCAACTTTCCCCTTAACTGTCGGCATTTCTTTCTTTCTGTCTGTTTTCACCGCAGCACCAATGAAATCCATCTTCTTCCCGCTTTTCACCTCGGCCAATTCATCTTTGATCGCTTCTGTTTCCTCGTTTGGCGGGGCATACGCACAAGCTGCTTGGTGGACTTTACTCACATCACTTCGACATGCGTCGGCTTTGTGTCCGGTCTGACCACATTTAAAACACTTCACACAGGGGCGTGAGAAGTTAGTCCGACAACTGTTAGCGCGATGACCCACGCGGTTACACAGAAAGCATCGCGGAACACTCTCCGGTGCACGCTTGTTTTCTTCAGGTGCCGATTTCTTCGACTCCTCGTGAACTTCCTTTTTTACTTTGGCCAGATTCGTGCCACCTTGCGCTTCCAAGAATTGATCGGCCAATTCAAGCATGTCTTCAAGCGATTTGGCTCGCCTCTCTTTCAGATACAGTGACAGGCTCGGGTGGCAACTGGTGAGAAATTGCTCTCTGATTAAAAGCTCTCTAAGCTCACCGTACTCCTGTGCCGTCTCTGAAAGTTCGATCCACCTGTCAAAATAATGGCTGAGCCGCGCGGCATACTGCGTTGCCGTCTCGCCATCAGCTGGCTTTCCCGTACGGAACCGATCACGGAAGCCTTCCACGGTGAATCGGAATCGCTTCAGCAAAGCAGCTTTCACTTTCGTGTAATTAGCTGCATCGGTAGGTGTCAGCCTACCGTACACACTGAGCGCTTCGCCACTCAAACAAGTGCTCAAAGCTGTTGCCCATTGCTGCTCCGGCCAATTTTGGCTTCTAGCTATAGTCTCAAACCTGTGCAGGTATGCATCAAGGTCATCTTTCCTCTCATCAAACGCCACAAGCAGTTTGCTTGGGTTCAAACGGAAGCTATGATCTTCCCTTTCGCTGCTCTCCACTCTAGCTTGCACGGGAGTCTCTATGCGCTGTTGCAAACGGAGCCGTTCGAGTTCCAATTCGTGCTGCCGTTGCCTTTCTCTCTCAGCCATCTGCGCCTCTCTTTCTTCTCTATCCCTCTCAGCTGCCAGCCTCTCTTTCTCGAGCTCTGCTGCTCTCTCTTCCTTAACTCTTTCTTTTTCTTCTTTTTCCTTTTGGCTGACCCACTTCCGTAGTTCGGCCCCAGACAAACCCATCTTCTCACCAAGGGCAACTAACTTCTCGAGATCCATGATGCCCGTCAAACAAAACCTAGCCGCGTGCACAAAATCTCTGCCTAACTTCGAATTCAAAAACACTCTCTGCACACAGGTTAGCGAGAACGCGGTGCAACACTCAAAATCGTTCGCAAGCACTATCAACGTCTCAAGGCTCTTTCTCCCTACTTTGGACACACTTTTGCACCAAAAAGGTCCTGTCGCGGACGCCAGAATAATTGTCACTAATCCCGTTAATGGGGACGGCAATCGCCGGGCGGATTCTAAGGGCTGGCGTCACGGCCCTCCGAAAACGCACCACGAAAGCGCGGACAATTTAGAGTTGGTCCTTTGGTGCGCCAGCGAACGCCGGTTGTGGTCCAAAGACCGAGTCAGAGCCGAGAGTCGATAACACAAACGAAAACGAAATATATTCTCAGTTAAGGCAATACAAATAACACAAACACATGCACACTCGGCTGGTACCAGTTACAACTTCACAATATAATTCAGATGGTGTTTACACAACGGGAGCTAAACAAACAGATCACACGCTACAAATGCAATCGCATGCATTACAACTATTCAATGACTGTTAAAAGTCCTGAATATACAATGGCGTATCCAGTCCGCAATACTTGGACGGTATTCGAATGCTTCTCTTCAAGGAAACACTCACGCCAGCTCCAGCGTTGATCGTCGTAGCTCAACCGTCGTCGTGACTTGTCACGGCTCACACGGCGTCGTCATCCAATTCTTCCAAATTGACGATCGGCCGACCGCACACCATCATAAACACGTCTTCTTTGGCTAACGGAGCCACACTTAGCGTAACTTCACCATCACCGGGCCGACTGACTCGCTCACTCCTTCGCTAACTGTCTCCTCGCTCACTGACTTCCCTACTGTCGATTGTACGCTTTTATCCCTTCTCCTCTGGGTTCTAGAAGCGTCGGGATGTTTCTTCTGCGTGCAGTACAGCTAAGCCTGGGGAAAGGGCGAGAGCTTTCTCGTATGTTCGAATCGCGGCGGCATCGCGCGCGGATGCGTCCCCCCCTCCTTCCAGAAACATCCAGGATTTGCCGGGCGTTTGATCGCGTCGTCTGCGCCTGGCTCGATTGGGTGAGGAGGATGCGGCGCGCCGGCGTCTTTTGATGCTTGTTTTTTTTTCGTCTTTTCGCGCTTCTTGGCGAGCGGTTCGCGCCGTTCTGTCTCGTAGCAGTTTGAAAGCGGCCTCGCGCGCGCTTTATAACCCGCTAATTTGTGACAGATTGATTGATTGATTCTGTCAACTGTTCAGAAAAAGACTCCAGACCCAGAGGCCGGATTGATAAAGGTTTTCTCTGGTAAAGTGTGTGTGTGTGTGTGTGTGTGTGTGTGTGTGTGTGTGTGTGTGTGTGTGTGTGTGTGTGTGTGTGTGTGTGTGTGCGCGTGCGTGCGTGCGTGCGTGTGTGTGTGTGTGTGTGTGTGTGTGTGTGTGTGTGTGTGTGTGTGTGTGTGTGTGTGTGTGTTTTGCCATTGACGAGTTATTTTTTCTAATAATATGTTCTGCACCAGGATTCGCCGAAACGTTCTCTTATGACAAATTATAGAGTACGATGGTTTCTCTTTTTTTGTGTGCGTGTCAGTAGTGGCCCATATATCTGATAGCATTCGACTGCGACAGGAAAAATTGGCATGTACACCCGTTTGTAGCACAAAACTACAATCAAATCCAAAAGGATTTCTTGGAAAGTTAAGCTTCCCACTTGACGATCTGGGACCAACGCCTATCCGCGATTGGGTGGTCGCTTTACCAATAGAGCTAACGTGGAGGCCGTAGTCCTTGAACAGCGTAGCAACTTGGACTAGTCGGTAAAGCTTCATCTTCACACAGAGCACGCACTCGAAGACACAAAGAACTGATGACACGAGTAATGCGCTCGTGGTGTTCTTAATGTTTTCTTACTTGTGTCTTCGTCTTCTGGCGCAGTTTAGGAAAGTTTTGTTGCTGACACGAGCGCTATCAACTGAATTTTTTTATTCAACACAACAAAATACGCACAGGAAGCGATAAACCACGTGATAATAGGTGTATATCAAGGAAATCACCTGATAATCCAGGCAGAAGTTGTGAAGCTTGGATGGATGGATGGATGAAAGAACTTTATTGAGGTCCAATAGGTCGTGCTAGTTTCCTAGCCCGAAGCGGGCCGCTCCCACGTTGGGACCGAAAGACCTAGTCTTTCGGCCGCTTCGCGGGCCCGTTGGACTGCCCATAATTGTCCCTCTAATGTCGGACTGCGCAGAGCTGCGTCCCACCGCTCTTCAGTGTTTTCCTTGTCGCTGCGTAACGCGGAGCAACGCCAGAGCATATGAGTGAGATCTATTGTTTCGTGGCATGTTTGGCATGTTGTAGGAGTAGAGAACTCCGGATAAATCTTGGTAATTAAGAGCGGGTTCGGATAGGTTCTTGTTTGTAAGAGCCTTAGTGTAATGGCCTGTGCTCGATTTAGTTTACTGTGTGGAGGGGGGAAGACCCTGCGTCCTAGGTAAAAGTGCTTTGTTAGCTCGTTGTAAGAGAGGAGGTGATCCCTGCATTCTGAAACCTCAGCATCTTCTTGCCTTGTGGCTGCACGGTTGGCAAGTCCTCGTGCAGCATTGTGGGCAGATTCGTTGAGGTTCGCGGGAGCACCGTTGATTTCTCCCATGTGAGCAGGAAACCAGATGATCGTGTGTGGTTTGATTACCTTTCCCTTGAGAATTGCCAGAGCCTGTCTGGAAATAACTCCTTTGGCAAATGCTCGGACGGCTGCCCTAGAATCGCTGTGGATCCTCGATCTATTTGGGTCTAAAAGCGCCAGTGCGATGGCTACTTGCTCAGCAATTTCTGATTCTGTGGTGTAGGTGGAAGCCGAGTTGACGAGTTCACCTTCGCCGTTCACAAGTACTACTGTGAAGGCTCGTTTATTGGACATGAAAGCCGCGTCGACAAACGAGCATTCTTCAGCCTGATTTTTAGCTTTTTCTAGCAGGGCTTTGGCTCTGGCTTGCCTTCTGCTCACATTATGAATGGGGTGAACATTCCTTGGAACAGGCAGAACTGTTATATTCTCCCTCAAATCGTTGGGAATTTCTTTATGGTTGTTATCTATTGCTGTTATTGGTATACCAATCCGTGTGAGGATGTGCCGTCCTGATCGCGTGGTGGAGAGTCTAATGAACTGGGCTCTTTCTTGTGCCTCTGCTATTTCTTCCACTGTATTGTGCATCCCGAGCTGCATGAGCCTGTCAGTCTCGGTGTAGACAGGTAGCCCAAGAGCTACCTTGATTACCTTCCTTAACAATACATTTAGTTTGTCTCTTTCGGATCTCTGCCACTCGTGCATGGCTGCTACGTAGGCGAAGTGACATAGCACAAAGGCGTGAACTAGTCTTACGACGTTGTCTTCTCCAAGCCCTTGTCGGCGGTTAGTCACTCTTTTAATGAGCCTGATTGCGTTGTCCACTTTCTTAGCGATACGTTGTATTGTTTGATTATTGGAGCCGTTGGATTCTATCACCAAGCCCAGGACCCGGATAGAATTAACTCTTGGGATGACGCTTCCGCTCTTGGTATAGACCGTGATCTCGTTCTCCTCTGGAGGAATCCAGCCCCTGGGTTTGCGGCCTCTTCTCTTAGGTCTGTATAACAGGAGTTCCGATTTCTTGGGTGAGCATCGCAGTCCCGTTGGAATGAGGTACTCTTCAGTGACGTTAACGGCTTCTTGTAATTTTTCTTCTATTTCTCCGTCGCTGCCTCCAGTACACCATATCGTGACGTCGTCCGCGTAAATCGTGTACTCTATGCCTTCGATATCTTCGAGTCTTTTGGCGAGACCTATCATACAGATATTGAAAAGGGTAGGCGAGATGACCGCTCCTTGGGGTGTACCTCGGTTGCCAAGCTTCACTGTATCTGATGTTAGATCCCCAGCCTTGAGCGTTGCCGTCCTTCCACTGAGAAAAGCCTGAACATATTGATAAAAGTGACTACCCAAACCGAGGTTTGAAATGGTCTTGAGTATAAAGGTATGATGGATATTATCGAAGGCTTTCTCCATGTCTAGTCCCAGTATTGCTCTCGTGTCCCTTGTCCTGTGGCTGATTATTTGGTTCTTGAGTAGGAGCATGGCATCTTGCGTAGATAGACCATGTCGGAAGCCTATCATCCTGTGAGGGTAAACCTCGTGCTCTTCCAGGTACCGAGATAATCGATTTAGTATAACATGTTCAGCAGCCTTTCCCACGCATGATGTGAGGGAAATCGGTCGTAGATTCTCAAGGCCTGGGGGCTTTCCCGGTTTTGGGATTAAAATGGTGTTAGCGGCCTTCCATTCGCGAGGAACTTCACCGTTCTTCCACATCTCATTAATTAGTTGTGTTAAGTACTCTATGGAGTCGTCATCCAAATTGCGGAGCATCTTGTTTGTTATCCTGTCGGGACCGGGGGCAGATCTTCCGTTGAGGTCGTATAAAGCCACCCTCACATCTGCTATTGTGAATTCAGCATCTAAAATGGGGTTGCTTGGACCCGCATAGCCTAATCGAGAAGGGGGCGGCTGCTGTGTGTCCTCGACGGATAGGTACCTATTCACTAGCTCCTCAATAACTTCCGACTTAGATGAATCGTTTTGTGCCACGTGCAGAATTTTGCTCAACGTGTTGCGCTGATTCGATTTCGTGTTGGTTTTATCTAGTAGATGCTTGAGTAGATTCCAGGGTCCTCCTTTCCTCATTCGGCCATCTATGGAGTTGCAAACCTCATCCCACTGTTGTTTGGATAGGGTTTTGCAATGCTCTTCTATCGCTTTATTGATTTCGGCAATTTTCTTTCGCAGCCTACGGTTGAGTCTCTGGCCCTTCCACCGGTTAAGTAGGGACTGTTTAGCTTCTATGAGGTGCGCTAGTCGGCTGTCCATCTGCTCGATAGGGAGATCCGCGAGCACCTCTTTAGTTGCGGCGTCAACATCCTCCCTTAGCTGTGCTGTCCATTGTTCCAGGTTCACTTCTCCAATCACCCTTTCCTTTCTGACTTTGCGGAATTCGTCCAGTCTATGACCTGAAATTTGCGTAGTCTCTTCTGCCGAATTCGTAAGTCGATCCTTAATATATTATGGTCACTACCAAAGTCTTGGTTCAAGTTAGTCCAGGTGGGTTCCGTAGCGTTGTGTACAAAAGTGAGGTCCGGAGTTGTGTCTCGACATGTCGATGTGCCGCATCTAGTCGGGAATGCTGGGTCTGTGATGAGCGTTAACTCTAGGTCTGTCGCTTCGCGCCATAGGCTCTCCCCTTTGTTGGTATTGTAGTGGTAACCCCACGCATGATGGGGAGCGTTGAAGTCTCCGGCAACGATTAGCGGAGAGTCTCGAGCTAGTTTGACAGCTTTGGTAAGTAGGGACTTGAATCTTTGCTTCATATCTTTAGGACTGCTGTAGACATTGAGAATAAAGATGCTTTCCTGATTGCCAATTGAAGAGTTTGGAATGATTTCCGTCATGATGTATTCAATTTTGCTACCTGTCACCTTTAGATCGTGGCTGATGTGCGTAGCCCTGTTAGTAACTAGGGTTGCGATACCCCTCCCCCCATCGTTACACTTTATCTCCGAGCTATACCCGGGCAAAGCGACGCTGGGGGTGAGCGTTTCTTGGAGTAAGATGACATGCGGTTTCTCAGGGTGCGATCGAATATATTGTTGCAGGGGCGCCTTTTTATGTTGGTAACCCCTGCAGTTCCACTGCCACATTTTAATTGTACTAGTTTGTGCAGCCATCGTGCTTGGGCTGAGGTGTGTTATTAGTTTAGGAAGACTGTGAGACCTCGTGCGTTGAACGAGAGGTTCAGGAGCCGTGGGGGCCAGAGCTGGGACCACCGTATCGTTGAGATATGCTTCAATCTTGAGGAATCTCTGGTTAGTGCGCTCTTCCATGGCTGAAATACCTGACTGGAAGTGTGTCAGCCTTTCGTTAATCTGCTTCACGCTCTCGCTGAGTGCTGTGAGCATTTCTTTGACTTCAGATTTCGCCCTGGTAGGCACTTGTTCACATGGAGTTATGGCTCGCTTCTTAGGCGCGGGTTTCTCCTTATCCCCCTCATCATTGGTAACGTCCATGGGTCGTGGGACTTCCGATTGCGTGCTATTGCTGCTAGATGAGGGTGGCTGATTTCTTACGGCTATCTGAGAGCTTCTTCTAATTTCTGCCATTTCCGTAATGAGCTTCTCTATCATGGTTCTTAGCTTATCATTCTCTCTTTCTAGTTGCGCTATCCTATCACTTTCTACTTTGGTATGCTCATGCTCTGGCGTTCGCTCGCGCGTTACCTGCTTTCCCTGCGCTCCTCCTCGGACTCGATCGGCCCAGGTTGACTGCCGTTGACGATCTTCGTCCCTGGGTGTGAAGGTCCTCCAGGCGATTCAAAGCACAGCTGCGCCCCGTTGGAGAAGGATCGTCCCCGAGCTCTGGATTGGCTCCTAGATCTTGAATGGCCTCTGGTTCTGGAGCGATTCTTGGAACGGGAGCGTCCCCTGGATCGAGGGCGCCTTTCCATCGCTGGTTCCGCGTTGCTGGGCGTGCTGCGAATTTGTTTGCTTGCTTCCTCGTTGGCCCGTTCTCGTCTTCTCCTTCTGACCACGTATGGTATCTGGAAACGTTGCTTGCAGTCTTTGTCGGCCGTCAGGTGGGGTCCTCCACATAGGCCACATTTCGGTGAGCATTGATGTGACTCCTCTGGCTTGGGTGTACCACAACCCCTGCAAATTGACTCTTCAGGGCTCGGACACACATCCGCTCGGTGGCCCAACTTGCCGCATGCGTAGCAGACGTCCATGTGCTTGCGGTAGAGAAAACATCTCACCAAGGTCGGGCCGTACCGTACGAAGTTTGGTACTTTAAGACCGTCAAATGCGATGATGACCGTACCCGTGTTCTTAATTCTCTTCACTGCTAAGGCTAGCGGATTCCTGTCGTTGACAATGTTACTTTCCAGGACCGCGGGACCATCATTGGCATCAATGTTGCGTATGACACCTTTGCACGTGCTGTGCGGAGCCGTTTCGTAGGCGCTGACTTCGAAGTCCTTGCCTCCAATCTGAATTAGCCTAATTCTTGAGTATTTGTCCGCGTTGTGCCGCTCAGGAGTGCTAGCAACCATGATATTCTGCTGATAGTTGGGACAGATTACGTCCTCTTTTGGTCTCTGACGAGTTGAGCCCGGCCGCCTCAACGATTGCCCTTCCAATGACGGTGGGCCCAGTCTTGGTTATATTAAGTCCTCCCCTTGGTCGGATCACAATTTTGATGTGTTCCTTTGGCATCGGTGGCATTCGGGATGCTCTCACTATTCGGTTCTTCAGTTTATAGCTGCCCGCCTTCATGCTGGGAGCCCCGCTGACGCAATGCCCAGCTTGACTCGAAGTGCTTACGTGGCGGTTGACTCGGCCGGCTACGGCGCTCGATCTCTTCGAAGATGCTGTTTTCCATCCATATTCCTCAGTAAACTGTTCGGGGGGTAAATCCTCCCCTTCCACAATCATCCCCGTCATCGCTGATTTGTCGGGAGTAGTCGCCGACCCTTCCCGCGGCAGCGCCGTGTGGCGCGAAGGCCTAGCAGAGCGTTGGCGTGGTCCGATCACAGTCTCAGAAACTGAGAAATTGTCCACCCACCGTGAAAATCTTGGTGTCGGAGCAAGCCACAGCACTTTACACCTTGATTGGTACACTTCCCGTGAGGATTGGGTGTGATGGTTCGCCCGAAAACATTTGCGAAAACAGGAGCCAACGTTTCCACATCTGCCAGTGGTTCTTCTTCGTCGTCCCCAAGCTTGGAGAGATGAAAAATTCATGAACACAGCGAGGACAGGTGGGCAGCGCTCTTGCGCAGCCCCGAACTCAAGGCCCCGCCCTGACCCCCTGACCGTCCAGAGTGCCCGCGATCGGGCCGCCAAGCTCGTCTTGGCGGCTACGTGGGACTAGCCGGGTGGCGCGAGGTCTTCCCTGCGTGCTCTCTGGGCCAGAATAAAGTTAATTCAACAACAACAACACAAGGTGTCGCTGGATCCGACGTTTCGACAAGCGGACTTGTCTTCTTCAAGGCTGCAAGTTGCAGCCTTGAAGAAAACAAGTCCGCTTGTCGAAACGTCGGCTGCAGCGACGCCCCGTGTTCACGAATTTCTAATACGAGGTATTAATGAGAACTAACAGGCAATAACGCCAAGGAAAGTATAGGGGGTGTTATCTGTAGTATTTAGAATATAAATGTGAAGAAAGTAAAGTGGACGAAAAGATGACTTGCCGCCGGCAGGGACCGAACCTGCGACCTTCGAATAACGCGTCCGATGCTCTACCACTGAGCTACGGCGGCGGTCATCCTCCCATCCACTTTCTGGAGTATATATGTTGATTTAAACCAAGGAGTGTTAGTCAGCGCCAATCACAGCCATGGCGGCGAGTGTGGAACACTCTTTTTTTGCCTGTTGGCGTCACGTAGCACGTGATCTTTTTACGAGCTGGCAGCTGACCAATAATCCCTCGCATACTACCTGAAGGCATTAAGTCTGCCAGGACGAGACCCTTGCTATGAATGAAGGAAAGCAGATGATTTTTAAGGGCTCGTTTATCTTTGTTAGACACAATGTTAATGAGAACTAACAGGCAATAACGCCAAGGAAAGTATAGGGGGTGTTATCTGTAGTATTTAGAATATAAATGTGAAGAAAGTAAAGTGGACGAAAAGATGACTTGCCGCCGGCAGGGACGAAAAGAGTCATCTTTTCGTCCACTTTACTTTCTTCACATTTATATTCTAAATACTACAGATAACACCCCCTATACTTTCCTTGGCGTTATTGCCTGTTAGTTCTCATTAATATTGTGTCTAACAAAGATAAACGAGCCCTTAAAAATCATCTGCTTTCCTTAATACGAGGTATGCATCACAACAGGAAGACCGGATTATTGCACATCATGGTGATTGCGTCGTCAGTCATTTGTGTATTCGTTTGTGTGCGCTGTTTGGATACGAAGCCTTTCCTCCACCTTGCGGGATTTAGCAGAACTGTATTTGCCTTCTGCAGGTGAGGGTCGAACGGGAACACGTGACGTGGGCCGTCGGTTACAAATCGCACTCCTGTGGTCGAACGACCCGTATGCTGTCAAAAAAAGAAGTTCGTTCCGCTGGAAAGGCAAGCGAGGCGGCATCTTCATTTACGTTAAACGAGCACACGGACAAAGCTTCTGAGCCGCAGCTGGGAGCCCGCATTGTGCCGGCCAGCACGCGTTGTGCGAGGCCTCGAGTATACGAGTGAGCGCTTGCACGAAGCTCGCAGCAATGGTCCAAAGAATTACAAGTGTTCCGCATCAGTGCCGACGCTCGCGTGTGCGTGCATAATTATGATGGGATATGTTAATCGGAGCAGCGCAGCATCCCCGCGCATTTCCGTCTCAATTCGGTTTCTATCGGTTCCATGCCGGGAAGTATCACTCGCGGGCGATTTTGGAGCGCGTCGGCCGACAGTATACCTTTGGAAGTGGCTCTTTGCTGTCTTTGTTGGACAACGAATGTGGTTGGGAGCAATGTTTCGGCTAGACGATTTGTCTTCGTCATGTCCTCGACGAAAATTTGCCTACTGCGACATTCCCTAACCGTCGTGGTGGCCTAGTAATTATGGTGCTAATCTGCTGACTCGAAGGTCGCGGGATGGAATCCCGGCCGCGGCGGCCGCATTTAGATGGAGGCTAAATGCTAGAGGTCCGTTTGCTTAGATTTAGGGGAACGTTAAAGAACCCCAGGTGGTAAAAAATTCCGGAATCCTCGACTACGGCGTCTCTCATAATCATATCGTGGTTTTGGGACGTTAAACCCCAACAATTATTATTATATTATTAGCGACATTCTCTGTTGAACGATTTGCCATCGCATTCGAGCCTCCATTTCCCCCCTAAACGTCTGTCGTCTTTGGATTTTTAAGCATGAAATGCTTTTAGCTGCCGTTGTCGGTGATCTTGAAGTAAACTTGAGTCAAAAGCCGAAGCCGTTATCCGGGCACTCAGACGAGAACATCCGGGGAACAAATAAAAAGGAGAATGCGGTTTCTGGTACCCGACCCTCTTACAGGATCGCATTACATGTGTTAGTTTTTAGATGCGAAGCATCTTATGGCGGCGTTCAATCCGGTGGTGGTGGTGGTCGTCGTGTGCGGCGTGACCACCCTTACTGCGCACGCGCAAACCCTCACCACCCACCTCCTCTCCACCTCCTCTCCCTCCCCTCCTCCCTACCCCCTCTCGCGCGCCTCATTCTCTCCTGCGCAACGCCGCGATGAGCGCCAGCGCATGCACGTCCCCTCCCCCTCCCTCTCTTCTCCTACGCTCCCCCTCCCCCGCTCGCGCGCCTGTCGACCGCGTTGCCCGCTCACCCTGTGAGAATTAATGGCCAGGCTAGAGGGAAGACACGACGCGCGTAGCGTTCCTCTTCGCGTTCCAGGACGCGAGGTCGGTAGCATGCCCAACGAACGCCACCGGAACGCGATCGTACAAGTGCTCCGGCTTCGCGTCGCCTCTTGGTGCCCTTTAGCGGGAGATGGTGTAATTTCTGGCTCTCTTCATCAATTTGACGATAGAGGTTCATGGTCTTTGTCGTTTCACGGTGATGATGTGCTCATCAATCCATGTTCACATACGACGTCAAACAGCGATCGAGGGAATCTGAGGAGTTTAACAGTGATTATCTATAGAGGAATACCGTATGAATAGGCATGAATCCATGCTCACGTCTGCGCTGTAACCATAACAGATCATAAGTGCGCATTCGTAGGCTCATGAAGATTCAGCGTGTAACTGTGATGATTCCTTATGTAGGAATGACAGTTGCTAGTCGTTACGGAGTCAGTATTAAATGAAAATGGCGCTACGGAAAGATAAAAAGAGATTGAAAAACACATGAACACGAGCGACGGGGTGATTTTGTTCGTGTTTTCAGTCTGCCCGTCGCGCCATTTTCATAAAAAAAAAATGAAAGGATCCCTTATGCATTCGCCTAAGATGACTCGAAGGCGAAAGCCATCTTCTATTTCTTTTTCTTCTCGGTGGGTTGTATTGATTCCCCCCGACCTCGAAACCTTTCTGCACCTGGCATGCTTTTGCACTGCCTCAGGGATCGGAGGCGTCGCAAGCTTTCTGCACCTCACGTGCCTCCGGGATCGGCCCACCTATGACCAAGCAACGATGGGATGACGTGTATGAGGGTGGAAATGTGGGCTTGGTGTTACTGCATTCTACTTGAATTCATGACGTCACCATGTGACGCCATTTTAAGTGACGTCACTATGGCGTCATGATGACGTCACCGGTTTTGGTTATTCGAGAAGTGGTGATGACGTCATATGGTGACGTCATCACATGAAGCTTTTTCCGTCGCTCGTGTTGACGCCGACGGCTACTATTCGTGTTTGATGAGGCATCTTAGGCTTTCGCCTTAAAATCATTCTTTCTGACTTTAAATATCTCAGCATTGCCTGCATTTTCCATCTTATGGCGTGCATGGGAACAAATATATGCAGCACGGGCCTTCTTTTGGTGTGCTTTAGTTTTCACCTGCTTCCCCTTTGTGGGGTGCCACTTCAATGAACCGTCTGTCATTTAGTTGATTTTAATTACCATGGCGCAAGACAAGGACGGCTCTTGTGTGATGTAAAAAGCATACTGTGCTACCGTGAACAGATACATTTGCGTGTTTTGCCGTCTGTGCTGTTGTCGTCCGACTGGCAACAAATGCTGGGTTCTCGATGGACGCTACCTCGCTAACTTAGTGCCCTGGCATCTATATGAAATTATTATCAAATAACAAGTAGCCAGCATAAGACGGATAAATAATACTGAATTATTTCTCATAGAAAAAAGAAAGCAACCAAATTTCGTTTGATTGTAATAAAAAAAAATTCGGCAGATCCCACGCGTTGTGGGAATCGGGTTCATGCGAAGCAGTCAGCGAGTACTTCTATGCTGTATTTTATGGCCTTGAGCCAAACGTTACGAGGTGGATCGACGTGTTTTTGTAAGTGTAGTAGCTGTGTGCACATCGTGGGCATACCAGGAACGTCGACAACGCTGGCGTTTAAGGGGTAACTTACGGTGCGACGTAACGTCAGCCCTCACGTTAGAGTACATACGTCAGTTTTATCGAAACCAAGTGCACTTTATGGTGAAATCATGTGAACATCATACGTAACGTTCCTTAATGTATTCCTCCGGGGTCGAGCAATGCTTCAGTATAGCTTGCTGAATCATATGAATACAAATATAATGTTTATTAGACTGCTGTATAAAAGCGGAGCCAACACTGGAACCACAGATGTTGATCTGATATGACGCCTGTATTGTAGGAGTACATATGTGGTGTTTATTGCTTTCTTGTTAAATTAGATAGTCAGCAGCACAACCACAATTGACGTTGCACCGGCATTACTCCTGTATAGGCTGTTTTAACGCGGTAGCGTTAAAGAGCTCGTGTCGCAGAAATTCCGCGGTCGGCGTCGGCACCGTTGGTTGTGAGCGAAAAATCATCACCTTGTCCGTGACCGAAAAATCGAAAAAGCTGCAAATAAAATAAATAATAAAAATATTGAGTCCGAGTGAGAATCGAACCCAGGCCGTCTGCGTGGCGAGCAGGTGTTCTACCACACAGCCACGCCTCTGCTTGGAGCTGCACTAAAAGTAACTTTCATGCTTCCCAAAAATAGGCGTCCTGTATACAGATGTCACAGTACGAGATGCAATGTCGCAGTAATATTGCGTGGTACAAGCGTACATTGCCATCGGGCCTCGCACCATGTCATTATCATAACGACTTTGTGGTTTAAAGGGGTCATGAACCACTTTTCCAAGTAATGATCTAATGGCCTCAGTATCGGAGTGTACTGCCTCCCGAATCGATTGCCGCAAAAATTTCTCGAATCCGTCAAGAATCAGCGGAGTTACGGGGGTTTGGCGCACGCTCCCAGCGCTTTCTCTCTTTTCTCGTGCCGACGAGCGCACTGGAAGCTAGACAGGGAGGGATGGCATGGGGGAAAGAAGTTACGCCAGCGCGCGTCATGAAACGCGATCGCTCTCCCGCTGTGATTCGCTTGCGCGAGTGCGGCTACCGTGTACTGAGGAGTGCGGCGCCGGCAAGTGGTGGCACCCCGCGGCAAGAAGCGCATCTGATCCGAACGCCGCTCTCGATTTACGTCGGCTATCGGCCAATAAGCATGCTATGTCTCTTGCTACGTACAGCGGACAGACGCCCCGCCCACCGACGAGAGTGAGAACCGGCCTCTGTTTGAAAAGAGGGTGCCTGGGGAAACGGCAACTTCGCGCTCCGCCTGTGGCCATTACGCGGCGCGCACGACTGTAATATTTGGCAGAGCAGTTCATAGCCGTGTCAGCTTTCCGCAGGATGTGTTTTTTCAATCAGCCCAAGGGGTGCTTCATGACCCCTTTAATAATATTACTTTAAAAAATATTGTTAGGAATATTATGCAAGAATGTTTATACAAACACATGGCATACAAAAATTTGTATGGTAGCCAAGGTGGTGCCGGTGGGAGATTTCTCCTGTGCGTTGTTGAACAATAAAAAATTCGCAGCGTGCGCGTTAACTAAAAGCCGAATTCTTCTGTCTCTCATTCCCCATTAGCAGCCATTGGCATGTTCTAGTAGGAAACGTTAGTAGAAGTAGAAGTGTAAGTGTTAGCTAAAAGCCGACTTCTTCTGTCTCTCATTCCCATTAGCAGCCATTGTTTACCTCCAAGGTAGTGCCTGGTGAGATTTCTCCTGTGCGTGATTAAACAATAAAAATTTTGTTCAAAACGCCGTTGATTGATGAAATAAACCAACGAAAGACGCCAGATGTTTTGTAAAAGCAGAACGAAAGAACGCCAGATGTTTTTCTTAAAGTGTAGTAGTAGTAGTTGTATGTAGCCACCTCGCCCGATCGTCAACGGGCGAGGTGGACCGGCAACGGCGCGAGGACCCTGCCGTACGAGAGTTAAATCACACTAAAAGACATACTTTGCGGGCGATACACTCTAGTGAGCTTTCAACTTTTCGTCTTAATGTACATGATAAAGAAATTATTTCTACGAAAAACGCAAGGCACACCTTGAGCAATATATTTGGTTTTGGGACGCTAAATGGAACCATGAGGCGATGCGAAGCCGGAGCACTTGCACGATCGCGTTCCGTTGGCTTTCGTTGGGCATGCTACCGACCTCGCGTCGTGGAACGCGCGTCCTGTCTTCCCTCTAGCCTTGTGCCTTTAATTCGCACAGGGCGAGCGGGGAATGCGGTCGCTCTTGGCGCTCTTTCGCTCGGGAGCGGACTTCTTCCTTGCATTTCACCGATCACAAGTGATAATGAAGGGACCACGTAAACCAACAGTACAATAAAAGTTTGATGTTCAATATATACACGATGTTTCACACTCTTTATATTATGTACGGGGCGCATTTCACGGAAGAGTTTCACGGTTTACAGATGATTCCCTCCGTAGCTTCGCCCCACTCATCATTCACCCCGTGGATATGCTGTGATTTTTTTGTGTTGGCCCGATTTCACTGAAGTCTAATAAACATTAATTTGTATTCCTATGATCCAACAAGCTAAATTCAAGCGTCGCTCGACCCCGGATGAATACGACAGCGGAAGTTACGTGTGATATTCACATCATCGCACCGTAAAGTGCACTTCGTTTTTATAATACTGACGTGTGTGTTCTAACATGAGTGCTGACGTTACGTCAGACTATAAGTTACTCTTTGAACGCCAGTGTAGTCGCCGTAACCTTAAGAGAAGGAATAGAGCAGAGTGGCTGAGGGAACAAACGGGGGTTAAGGACATCATAGTTGAAATCAAGAAGAAGAAATGGATATGGGCCGGGCACGTAGCCCGTCGGCAGGATAACCGGTGGTCATTAAGGGTAACTGACTAGATTCCAAGAGATGGCAAACGCGTGAGGGGGAGACAGAAAATTAGGTGGGTAGATGAGATTAAGGAGTTTGTAGGTATAACGTGGCAGCAGAAAGCACAGGTAATACAAAAGGGATAACTGCGCTACCTGACACACACGTAACAACCATAGACACACACAGGCGCAGACTTGCAACTGAATTTTATTACACACATTCCTCCTATATGTACACTTCGCAGAGTTCAATACCGAGCATGCGCTTTTCCGAAAGGTGTCATCACAAAAATCCTATCAACCATAAGACGTCATCTTAACAGCGCTCATCGATGAATTTCATTTCCGTGCTATGTAAGAACACCGTGCATTTCCGTGCTATGCAAGAACAAGAGGCTGGCAGCAAGAGGCTGGTTTTCCGCAATATGTGCTAACTGCAGTAGCGGAAGCAGTGCTGAAGAAAATCAAGGCCGAAAACTCAGATGTTCCTTCTCAAAGGACTAAGGTCGATAGGAGATGCGTAGTTGTGCCCTATGTGCACAAAACGTCGCACCACCTAAAGAATATTTGGGAAGCGACATGGAGTTCAAGTCGTGTTTTCGGCTCCTAAGAAGCTTAAAGGGTTGTGCGCGCGCATAGGCGACCGCCACAGCAGGTTACAAGGATGCGGGAAAAAGCACGCAAATTCATATGCAGAGTGCAATGTTGGCGTTGTCTATGAAATCCCCTTGTCATGTGGAAAAAGTTATGTAGGACAGACCGGAAGATGTGTGAACGTGCGCATGCGTGAACATGATTTGTCAGTCAAAAACAATACAAACGGACACCTACCCACCCACTGCTCTGAGTGCAAGTGCGAACCGATGCTGAAAGATGTGAAGATATTGAGCCGCTGCCGAGATAATAGAGCAAGGGAAATTTGCGAAGCATATTACATTAGGAAGAAGGGAAATGAATGCGTCAGTGAGTCATCGGTGTTCTTACATAGCACAGAAATGAAATTCATCGATGAGCGCTGTTAAGATGACGTCTTATGGTTGATAGGATTTTTGTGATGACACCTTTCGGAAAAGCGCATGCTCGGTATTGAACTCTGCGAAGTGTACATATAGGGGGAATGTGTGTAATAAAATTCAGTTGCAAGTCTGCGCCTGTGTGTGTCTATGGTTGTTACGTGTGTGTCAGGTAGCGCAGTTATCCCTTTTGTATTAAGATGCACCAACTCGCCCACCAACAAGTTCTTCGAGAGCACAGGACCGGGTTGATAGGCGGAACATGGGAGAGGCCTTTGCCCTGCAGTGGGCGTAGACAGGATGATGATGATGATGATGATGAGTAGTCGCCGTGCCTGGAAAGCCCATGGCGTGCACACTACTACACTTCCAAAAACACGTCGATCCACATCGTAACGCTTGGCTCAAAGCCAAAACATGCAGCATAGAACTACTCGCTGACTGATTCGCAGGATACCGATTCCCACAAAACGCGCGAGTTTTTATCTACAAACCTAAGCCAGCTACGCGCTGTTGGTGCTGTATCAGGGAACATCTGATGTGTTTTGATGCGTGAAGCCGTGTGTTAGTGTAGCGTTGTCTGAGCAGGTGGCCCGATTGATAACAGTTGAAGTTTCTACCCGTTTGTGCACGGTTTTTTAGTAGGAACACCCTACCAATAATGCATAACGAGTAGAGCTCCTCCGTTCGCTGGGACAAGGGTCGCTCGACGGATTCGCACCTCGAAGCAACGAGCGTAGGCCGTGGTCGCGCGGTGCTTCGACTTGCAGTAACGACTTGCGACTTGCAGCGCCGTGTTCCGTCTTCTTTCTCGTGGTGTCGTTTTTTCCCTTTTTTTTTTGCGCTAAAAAATCAATATGGATTCTCACCAACTGGCCCGCCAACGCATTTTGTTGAACGATCGAGACACCTGTATCCACAATCTTTTTCAGCTCGTTGCTGCCGTACTTCAGCGCGGAAAGCCATACAGCAGAAAAAAAAATGTCCATTGCAGCATGCAGCCGCGAATGTGATTGATACGTCACCCGAAAGCTTAAATCAAAACTAAAGTTACACGGCGCACGAAGTTTTATCGCCGTTAAAAAGACTAAAAAAAAAGAAAAAAACTTCGGTTGCGCCTAGTTGGTACATAACTTACAGCAAGGATCTCAAAACACGCGGCCCGCGGACGCTTTTCTAGAGGCCTGCGGATTCACAAGGAATGACAAGTTTGTGACATTGCCAAGTGCTACACGAATTACTTACTCGCCTATTGCGACTAATAACTCTTCGTTCGGGTAAGCTACAGAGACGGGACTGGTCTCAAGCATTTTTTTTTTTTTTTCGTGAGGCACCCCGTGCGGTCACCTTGTGTTGAAACATAGCCGTGAAACAAAATCTCTATATTTCAGAATCGGCGTCCAGATTGGAGTCATTCTGGATATCAGCATCGATATGTTGCTCGAATCGTGACGCCGAATCCCCTTCACAAATGATCGATATATGAGATATGGGAAACGCGTTCTTTCAGATGGCAGCGTTAGGTGGCATTTACTTCGACGCCTTTTGATGGGTTACGTTCACCGTTTTACGTTCACCGTTCTCCGCCGCCGGTGTCCGTAACCACTATCGCGCGAAATAAAAAGAAATTAAATAAGAAAAAATATCCAGGATGGAACGAGGTTCGAACCTGGGCCCTCTGCGTGGGAGCCCAGGATTATACCTCAGAGCCATGCCGGTACTTGAAACTGCTTTGCAAAAATACCCTATACAGGCTTCATGTCGGGAAGGAACCACATTAACATATGCAATATAGCGTGGTAGAAGAGTAAAATAAACACCAAACGTCGCACATCGCGAATTCTCTAACCAGGTGTCACACAATGCAAATTGCGCAACGAGTGTGTTGTTGGATGCTTCCATACCATTACAAAGGCATTTGCCATAATTCTTCATCGTCATCACCCACAGCATCAACAAAGCGCACATAATGCCTTACAAGTGTTTTGCGGGTTCTACGGTTCTCCACAGAATTACAAAAAATTGTATAGTGGCTGCTTCCCTACTTCACAAAAATTATGATTTAGAGCGTAGTGGGTTCCTCGCAAGTGCACTTCTCTTGGTTGCCAAGGAAGCCCATAAGGCTCCCATGATCCATTTCCTCAAGGTCTCAATAAAGTCAATTCCCCCTCAGGCTCTCAATAAAGTTAATTCCCTCGCTCTCTCTCTTTCTCACGTTGACGTATGTTATAAAGCGTGGTTGGAAAGTTAAATAACGACCGGGCGACACACAATGCGAATTACATAACTAGTGGATCGTTTAAAGCTGCCAACCCATTACAAAGGCTCAGCCATAATTAATCGTCATCAACCGTCGCATCAACGAAGTGCGCAGAATGCCTTACAGATGGTACCTTGCTTCTCCACAGATTGACGAATAATGTCGTGGTGGGTGCTTCCCAACTTCACAAAAATTATGATTTGTGGCGTAGTTGGTACGTTGCTAGTGTACTTGTATTAGTAGCCACAAGAGAGTTTATAACGGGCTCTAGAAATGCCGCTCTTCCAGCTTTCGCTGTGACTGTGCTGCGCTTTCCGCGCAGGCCTGGCGTTCTTTTTTTTTTTTTTTTAATGTACGAGACACTACAAGGAATCCTGTTTGTTTCTTACGGTTTTGAAAACGGTGGAATTAAAATACTGAAAAGCAGAGACAATATAATAATGTTAAACTTCTAATAAGCCCTATATTAGGCTACGACCAGGTAAGCAATAGCAGAACCAATGTTGAGAAAAACGTAATGAAACAAAAGTACGGTGTTGTCACGATGTACGTAAGCGTCCACCACGTTTCGCTCGAGTCAGCAGCATGAACGCACGAAAGGAAAAAGGTGTGACATACCCACATACTTTATTTAACACATACACATACAAATAACCACACAGAGGAGCAGAAATAAGTATGTCGCAAGAAAACGGACAGACTAACCAACGAGTCCTACAGCTGCCAGTAGTAGCTACCAGCGTCCTTCACATCGCGTCCCTGCACGCCTATATGAACAATGGAATTTAAACCGTCGGCCGCTTTCAGTGTTCATCGCACGCGCTGGCACCGGACTGTCGCTCGTTGGGTCTGTCGGTGCTGGCGTCTCCGCTGATGTCGCAGGGCGCTTCGCAGGCGAGGCGAGTAGTCGAGGTACTCTGGTGTCGTCCAGGGTGAGACGCGTGCCGGCTGACGCTCCTGGCACGCCCGGCCGACGCTGGTTTTTGGGCGCTGGTCCTTGGGTGCGAGACGAACGGGTGGAAGCCAGCCCTAGCTTGCCCACGTTCAGCGGCGAACACGTTGACCTGTCCCGGCAGCTCGAAGCACTGCCGGCCAGCTGGACGTCCGGAGCAAGTAGGCGACAGTTCGCCGAGGCTGGAACTCAGGCGGGCTCTCCAAACTCTGCAGTGCTGGAGCAGGACCCACACTGCCCGATCTTCGTCCGTCTTCCTCGAGCTCCACCGTCCTGACCGCCACCTTCTTCCATGCGCGTGCCAGCCCTCAAAGATGGCGTCCCCGCGCGTACCTCTGGCTTCTTCTTCTTGTTGAATTGTACCTCAGACACTTGGCGCAACCCACTTCGGGGGTAAGGCCATGAATCGGACGGAGCCTTTCTCAAAGAATTAATTCGCTGAAGAAAACGGTTTTAAAAATGAAGAGTTTATGCATTACACATTAACATAATTATAACTTCTGAAAGCTTAAAGAGAAAAAAAATGAAAGAAAAAGGCCAAAAATACATGTATATGCAGCTGGGATTAAGGAAAGAAACGTTCGAAAAAGAAACTGAACTAAGTTACACTTAACATTCAAATCTTTTAATCTCTCGTAGGAAATTGCGTACAGCATCGAAAACACTCCTGTGGCTCAAAGCAAACACGGTAGCAGCAAATGAAAGAACCAACGGAAGTGACAAATTTAAGCCCATCTTTCGAAGGGGTTCTTCTAGTAGTCTTTTCCTTTGAATTGTAAACCTGCGGCACGTCAAAAAGAAGTGATCCAGAGATTCATTCTCATTGCAGTGAAGGCATAACGGTGACTGAACCAGACCAGACCTGTGAAGGTAAAAGTTCAGTGGGGGGACTCGACATCGGAGCCTTGTAACTGAGATTTCTTCCTTTCTGGAGGAACACCATTTGCTCTTCCAAGGAAACTTCAGTTATGGGAAATCTGATGAAAGCAAATGAGATTTGTCGAAGTTATTGGGCATTGTAGGCTTTTCAAATCTCGCTGCAGCGACATATGCCGACGTCGGCAGTATAGACATAACAGGGCCATCGTGGAATGATACTGCTACTGAATCCGCATATTCATTGAGTATGAAACTTTTATGGCCAGGCACTCACACTAAACGGATAAGCCGTATGTGTCTTGGAATTAGCGAATAGAATGTCTCTAAGCTACTTGATAAATTTGATGCGTTTAAGGAAGAACAGACAGAGAGGCAGCCGGTTAGAATAACCACTTCCGACAGACACTGAGGCGATTTACGTAATGCTCGGACTATAGCCAGCAATTCAGCCTGGAAAATAGGCGTAAAGTCAGGTAACCGAATAGAGAAAGTCCAATATAGAGGGAATGATGCAACTCCCACACCTGCCTTCTCTTCGCAAATGGAAGCATCAGTCGCTATCACAATGTTTGTTTCCAGATTGGCCAAATGATCTTCCAAAATGTCATTTAGATATCGATATGGTAACTGTTTAGCATTCTCTGGATATATGTCGTCAAATTCAATCGTAATTGTTTCTACAGTGATGAGTATAAGTACTTCATAGAGGTGAACTTTTATTGGGTTCAAAAGTGTTTGTGTAAAAATGACTTGGGGGCAACGTAATTTAGACCATTGGTGGTTAAAAAATGAGGCCGACTCATTAATGAAACATACTGTGACCTCCTCTGTGGAGACGCATAAATTTTTAGCAATTTTCGTACTGTTAGAATATGAAACCTTTTGATAAGAGAAGGTAGGCATAATTCTTCGTATAGAATATTGTTTGCGACAAATATAGGAAGCCCAAGACGTTATCGTAATGATTCACGTTCTAAAAAAGCCAGTAGTCGAACTTTGTAAGCCATAGCGCCAGAAAACAAAACGCAGCCGAATTCTAATATAGGTCGAATGTACATACAATAAATCATAACAAGCACGTCTCAGCGCAAACCTGCTCGCTTGTTGCTGAGCGTACGTGGCATACCTGCTGCGAGTGCTCCCTTAAAGCCATGTTTTCTGTATGGGGACTCCAGTTAAGTTTTTCGGTGTAGGTTACCCCTAAATACCTTACTGACTCTACCTGGGGTATGATGTCTTGTCGGTAAGGTAAGCAAACTTGCACTGGAACACTTTGTGCGAAAGCTACGATTGCGCTTTTATTGATATTGAGCGATAAGTTAATGGCCCGCAGCCACGTTTCCAGTCTATTCATATATGTCTAAAGAATATGGTATAGTGTGTGAATGTCTGCTGATGTAGCAAAAAATGCGATGTCATCGGCATACACCATAGAGTTTCATGCAATTGTAAGAAACTCTATGGCATACACGTACACCTGTACATCCTGTTGTATGGGAATAGTACATAGCAGAACATTAAACAATAGCGGTGGTAATACAGGCCCTTGCGGGAGACCTCTCGTTTGTTTATATTTTGAAGAAGTTACGCCGGATTGCGAGCAATAAAATTCTCTATCACTTACGAAAACATAGATCCATGCAACAAAGTGTTGTGGCAGACCTAAGTTCTGGAGCGAATGCGTCAGTTTCACATGCTCCACAGTGTCGTAAGCTTTTGTAATATCCGGATTGCGAGCAATAAAATTCTCTATCACTTAAGAAAGCATAGATCCATGCAACAAAGTATTGTGGCAGACCTAAGTTCTGGAGCGAATGCGTCAGTTTCACATGCTCCACACTGTCGTAAGCTTTTGTAATATCCGGATTGCGAGCAATAAAATTCTCTATCACTTAAGGAAGCATAGATACATGCAACAAAGTAGTGGCAGACCTAAGTTCTGGAGCGAATGCGTCAGTTTCACATGCTCCACACTGTCGTAAGCTTTTGTAATATCCGGATTGCGAGCAATAAAAATCTCTATCACTTAAGAAAGCATAGATTCATGCAACAAAGTATGGTGGCAGACCTAAGTTCTGGAGCGAATGCGTCAGTTTCACATGCTCCACACTGTCGTAAGCTTTTGTAATATCCGGATTGCGAGCAATAAAATTCTCTATCACTTAAGGAAGCATAGATCCATGCAACAAAGTATTGTGGCAGACCTAAGTTCTGGAGCGAATGTGTCAGTTTCACATGCTCCACACTGTCGTAACCTTTTGTAATATCTAATGTTACTAAAGCGCAATATTGTTTCTGATATCGAGCAAGTTGTATTCTACTTTCTAGGTCAACGTGCGCACACCATATGGAGCAGCCACGCCTGAATCCAATTTGGCATGTGCTCAAGATTATGTTTTCATTCAACCAATTGTCTATCCGAATGTGTAAGATTTTTTCGGTGAGTGTTACTAGATTCGATGTGAGGGATATAGGCCTGATATTATCTAAGTTAAATCGAGCACCTTGCTTTTTTATTAATGGAATTACTTTCGCAACTCTCCAATCAGGTTGAATCCATGAATTTCTGATTGAGTGATTAACAATTTCGAGTAGTCCCAGGGGGTAAATTTTATGTACTGTTTTTATACCGACGTAGTCATACCATCAGGACCTGGCGCGGAATTAGGCAGCGTTCTTACTACATTTGCTAGTGCTGCATCTGTGACCTCCTCAAAATCCTCTCCCCGAACAGGAGACTGGGAGGGGTACAATAGAACAGTCGTAAAGCGACTTTCTAGGCCCTTAGCTATATCTTCTAGAAAATTCTTCAGTTCACTTGGCGTTGATACCACAGATCCACGTTTTTCAGTACAGGAAGAACTTTCTTGGTTCTCAAATAATGTTTTTTCTATTGGCAGTCTTTCAAAGAAACTCTAAACATTCGATGTCATATCTGTCCTTTGCATTAACTACAGTTCTCTTAAAAACAGCGGCCGCATATTTATAATCACTCCAGTTACGAGGACACTGGTTGCAAAGTAATTTTTTCCATGCAGCATTTCTTAACCTATAATCACGCGAACAGTCCGCATTCCACCAAGGCTTAGTGCATTCACTTTTGGAGACCTGCATGGTGAACCTAGAATTATTTAACTATTCTTTAGGATGTCGCTAATTCTGACGGCATCGGGTTTCCTATAATCAATTCCGTTAGATAAAGCCGCGCGTAATATTTTTTCAAATGTATTGAATTTACATGCGTAACCGATGGCCTAGTTACAGTAGTTACCTGGCATACAACCTTAAACAATACAGGCATATGATCGCTACTCGTGCCTGAATTAATAGCAGACCACGTTGAGATGGACAGATTAAAACTAGAAATAGTCAGATCGATCGCAGAATAAGACTGATTACACATAAAAGTGAGTGTTTAGGTGTTAATACACGCAAAGTTATTCTTAGTAGTCCAATCCCATAGACGTGTGGCAGCACACTGCGCACAAACCGGCGCAGCCTCCGCCTCGTCACTATCCAGCCCGGCGTGACACGGCTCGAGGCCATCCCAGCCGTCATCCTCGGTCTTCGCGCCACCTTAAAGCCGGACATCCACGCTACACCAGCAGAGCTCGTCTATACGGGGAACCACTCCGTCTCCCAGGTGAATTTCTCGCTGCACAGCCATCCAGCACTACGACGTCAGATCCCACCGACTTCGTCGCCCGGCTCCGACGCACCATCGCCGCCTTACGCCCGTCACCTGCAGCCTACCACTGCAAGCCTACACCTTTCGTCTTCAAGGAGCTAGCATTGTGCACGCACGCTTTCCCCCGCGACGACACCGTCCGCAGGCCTTTCTAGCCACCCTACACCGGACCCTACCTGGTCGTCCATCGCGACAACAAAAATTTCACTCTGCGCCTGAACGGGAACGACGTTCGCGTCTCGATTGACCGGCTCAAGCCCGCATACATCGCTGCGAACGAACCGGGCAGCGCCACTCTATCCACAGGCATACATCCACAGCGCCGACGTCGCAGCCCGCTCCGGTCACGACACGCTCTGGACGTCTGGTACGCCTCCCAGATTTCTACAGACCCTGAGGGCTCTGTACTCCGCGGGGGGGGGGGGGGGGGAGGTGATGTGGCAGCACACTGCGCACAAACCGGCGCAGCCTCCGCCTCGTCACTATCCAGCCCGGCGTGACACGGCTTCATGCTACACCACGCCTCCGATAAGGGACAGCGCTACCGCAGCGTCACCGGAGGCTTACGTCACCGACGGTGGCTTTAAAACCAAGCTGCAGAGCTCGGAAGTGATCATTCCTTCGTTACCCGACTGAGCGCAGCGTCGGTATGCTCGCCCCGCTGCTGCTACTCCGTTAATAAACAGTTGTTACGTTTTATGTTGGGATGCGTCCTTCCATCGACACGGCATCCCACAGACGCTTCCCGTTCAAATCAGTTCTGAAACCTTATGAAATGTGATGATTGTTGAAGGCCCCCAGTAATATCCTATATTTTCGGCAATATGAAATTACGGTATCTAGCACGGCAGAATTCTGTACACCCGCTGGAAAATATGCATTCATTAACGAAAATGGAAGGTATCCCGGGAAAGTAATGTCTAAAGCTAAAATTTTTCACTTTCTGAAGTCATACACTGATATGTAATTTTAGCTCTATGAGCGACCTTAGCAGAAATAAATATAGCCAAACCGCCACCCCGAGTGGGTTGGTCTAAGCGAAATGAGCGGTAATTTTTTATTTTAAAACACTTTTCCTCTGAAAGCCACGTTTCTTGTAAAACAATTACATCACTTGAGTGATGATCACAAAGATAGAATAAATCGGTAGCTGCTGAAAAAATAGAGAGGCAATTCCGCTGTAATATTTTTAAACGACCTATTTTGTTGAGATGCCAGCAGCATTCACTGCTTTCTCCAAGATGCTATCTTTTAAAAAGTCCTTTTTTGATGCGTTTTCTTTGTGGTACTTTTTAGTCTTAGACTTGGTATTCACTGAGCAACCTTTTACTTCAGGGGAAGCATGTCTTTTCCTTGTTCTTGAATCAAACTCGATTTGCTCCATCTGTGAGTCATGGGAACTGGAGTCGGAGCTTCAATCTAACTATAAAGGCCAGGCTACAGGGAAGACACGACGCGCGTAGAGTTCCTCTTCGCGTTCCACGACGCTTTGAATGGATGGATGCAGGTTACGGCGCGGGCCTTCGCTCCAGCTTAAGAACCTGGCGAGCCAGCTCCTAAAAGTTCCGTTGCAAGAGTCGAACACATGACCTCTCGGCCCGCGACTATGGCTGGCGGGCGTTTAGCCCACTGAGCTACCGCCCAAACACATAACGGAACGCGTCTTTTATCTTTCACACTTTCCTCTCACAGTGCTCTTGGATGGATGGATGGATGGATGGATGGATGGATGGATGGATGGATGGATGGATGGATGGATGGATGGATGGATGGATGGATGGATGGATGGATGGATGGATGGATGTTATGAGCGTCCCCTTTATAACGGGGTGGTGTACCACCAGGCTCGAGGAAAAAAAAAAAACGCGCCGTTGCTACGACCGTCCCATTCGGCGCGTTTCCAATAGAAGTGTAATTTCGTCAACGCTTTAACACACCGCGAGGTGTTGGCTTTAGCCCAAGCCTCGCTCATAGCATCTATCCATATCGAAAAACAACTCTCTGACGCTCGCCTGGCTGTCGCACCGCGTTCCCCGCTCGCCCTGTGAAAATTAGCAGCCAGGCTAGAGGGAAGATACGACGCGCGTAGCAGGGGCGTAGCCAAGGGGGGGGGGGGAGGTTGGGGGGTTCAAACCCCCCCCCCCCCCCGAAATTTTTCAGTTTTGCTTGCGTATATATACACGCACACACACAAACGCACGCACGAACATACATAAAGTATGGTTGAACCCCCCCCCCCCCGAAAAAAATTTCTGGCTACGCCCCTGGCGCGTAGCGTTTCTCTTCGAGTTTCACGACGCTTTGAAGGAGTGCATATCGAGTATAAGTGTTTATTATCTGTTTGTTGATGCCATATTTGCGTAGGATTCGCCATATACGGTCTCCACGTATATATTAAGGACTTCAGCTACCGCAAGGGTCAAATCATGATCATGAGCGTTAGTCGTCGGTATGGAGATGGGTGGTCAACGTCAACGTGGGTGGTCCACATCAAGGGGTGCTATATCTGCCAAACAACAATAGACATTGCACAAGCTCTCATATACCAATGCACTATAAGCAGTCAACTACTTCTGTGACGACACGTTTCACTTTCGTGTTATACCGATTCCTATGAAGAGCCTCAGTCATAGGACCTCAATCATCTTTTTTAACACGGAAGTGTTTTATGCCGGGGTCCACCAAGACTTGAGTGACGTATTTCCGTCACGGAAATGACGTTGAAAAAATCTACACGATCAGATGGCAAAGAAAAAAAAGTTTCTTTAACGGGGCATCGAACCCACGACCGCTCGGTTCGCAAGATGCCGGGCACGCTATCACTGCGCCACAGTCTTTTTTCTTTCTTTATTGCCTATGTGCATACATACAGCAGTGACAAACAAATATATACCGAACAAAGAACAAAAAAATACAGTTTGCAAGCTTCTTAAAATTGCTTCATATGTATAGAAGGCTTTCTACTTGAAGCCAATCCGGTACATCTTGCTGGACCTTTTGTGTTTCCACAAATGAACATATAGACTCGAAGAAGTAGTGTCGAACCGGACGTGCATTAATATCAGCATGGCGCACCGACGTTCTTGATTGCCATATACTGTGCAGGCCCAGTAACATGACTAGATCGAACGGTACCCCTTCCTCATTTTCAACCGGCAGAAATCTGATGCCGTAGGCGTCAAGGGGCAAATCCTTTTGTAAATCCGTTGATGAACGTCCCAAAAAAAATCCCGCATCCCAGCAGTCAAGAAAAACATGTTAGATTGTCTCCGGCTTCCTGCAGAGTAAACAAAGGTTGCCCAAAGGAAAGAATAAGCCCTTTTCCTGCATCCATGTTTTGACAGGCAATGGCACTTTGTAATTTGAAGAAAAAGGATTTTACTCCAGGTGTTACCTCCATTTTTTTCACTCGGCTTAAGACATTCTGACCAGGGCCTACACGGTACATTGCTCTATAAAGAGGAACATGTAAGAATTGTATCTACTAGATCTTTGTATAACTTTTTACGGGAAACAGAACAGAGATATTCCAAAGAAAAACGCGTTTTTAAAAAGAGACACGAAATAGCTACGTCTTTCAAGTAACCTCTAACGTTTGTTTTCATGTTGCCAGAGACCACCACCAGTTCCGGCAACACCCTCCCAAGCCTAAGGTGTATAACAGTACGTATGAACGGGTCTCGATTATTTTGGAAGAACATGAACCGGTTAACTAACTGACGCAGATACAAATGACCCAGACTAAGGCCACCAGAGCGAACCCGTCTGATAAGGTTAGTTCTACATGTTCGCTCCCAAGAAGAACCCCACAAGAAAACAGCAAATATTCGGTGAAGCTTTTGTACGTTCACACGCGAACAATGCAGTACTTGAAGCACGTACCAGAGCTTACTAGCCAAAAATATGTTATAAAAGGTTGCTCTGGCGAAAACTGACAGATGAAAACCCTTGAATTGCTGAGTTTTTTCTCGCAGTTCAGCGGCCTGACGCCGCCAGTACGGTTCACTGTCACAATAATGTTCCAGTGGAACACCTAAGTACCGCACAGGAGTAGTAGTCTATGATATACCGGCAAAGAAGTCAGGAGTCACAGGTCATTCACCGTGCCAGTAACTCACGCACTTGCTCCAGTTGACCAGACTTCCACTCATATTGTAATAAAGGTTCACAATTTTAGCGGTTTAAGTGACGCTTCCGTAATCTTTACAAAACACAGCTATATCATCGGCGTAAGCCAGTAACCGTACTTCAGCTTCTTGTTTGTACCCTTTTATGGTACTACTTTCCACGACCTTCCGGCGAAATGACTCTATATAAATTGAAAATAGAAGAGAAGACAAAGGACAGCCTTGCCGCACAGAACGTTGAACATTGATTCGTTTCCCGATAACTTTGTTGATGGTGAGCCGCGTTTTACATCCAGTATATGCCGTTCGGACTCCATCGCGAATCACACTACCAACATTAATATAGTCCAACAAGAGAAGTAGAACGTCATGGAGTACTCGGTCAAACGCTTTTCCTAAATCAATCTGGATCATTGCAATGTGGTCCCTTGTGGCATCACAGCATTCCAGTACACTTCGTGCCTTATGAATGTTTGTAAATATACGTCCTTTAATTCCGCATGTCTGGTGGTCGCCTACAATATCATGAACAACTGTCTGAAGTCTCCTTGCTAGGACTTTTATCAAAATCTTGTAGTCAATATTCGATAGACTGATTGACCTGTATGACTTTACATCACGTAATTTAACTGCGTCTTCAGTTTTCGGAATTAATATAGTATGAGATAACAGAAATGACGGCGACAGTACTCTTATATCTAATGCTTCGTTAAATACCGCTGCTAGACATGCGGCTATTTCGTGTTTCAGCTGTTTATAAAAAGCAGCCGTTAGCCCCAAGGCGTCTTGGGTCGCCAGCGAGAAGACACAGACGCAGCGCGGGCCATGGCACAGTATGGCCCGCGTCTCGCACGATTTTAAATTTCGTCACGCGTGGCGCTCCGTGCGCTTGACCCAACGCAGCCTGCGTTGGCCCACTTCTCAAACTCTGCTGGTCATCCGAACGCAAGAGCAGGCTGCCCAACGCAGCTTGGGGGCCCAGCGTCTTGGTTACCCAATTCTCAAACTCCCTAATTTTTGCGTCTCGGGTCAACGCAAACGCAAGAGCCCAAGAGTTGCTTGGGTTGTGCGCATGCGCCCTGGCGGCTCGCAAGCTTCTTGGGTCCCCAAGCTCCTTGGGGCCCCAATTATCAAACTCTCTAATGCCCTAACGCACCGCGAGGTGGCGATCTTAGCCCAAGCCTCGCAAAAGCGGCGGTCTCGCTCATAGCATCACGCTAATCTAAGCCAAAAATAGCTCTGCCACGCGCGCCTGCCTCTTCCGGCTGTAGCACCGCGTTCCCCGCTTACGCTCGGCCCGAGAAAAATCGCGGCCGGGCTACAGGGGCGGCGCGACGCGCTTTGCGTTTCCCTCTAGACCGGCCGTGGTGTTCAATCGCATTTTAACATGCCGCGGGATGGCGACCAAGTTCTACGTCCAATATGCGACGCTCTTCTGGCTATCACACCTCGTTCTCTGAATACGCTTTCACCGTTAACTACTACAGCTAATACAAGACTTCTGCGACTTTGAGCGTATCTATCTATCTATCTATCTATCTATCTATCTATCTATCTATCTATCTATCTATCTATCTATCTATCTATCTATCTATCTATCTATCTATCTATCTATCTATCTATCTATCTATCTATCTATCTAGCCGCCTACGACATTGTGCTCTCCTGGTCGCTTGGTTCATCGAATGTGCACCAAAATTGGTATGGCGTAACATGACTGTATGAAGAACATAAATGACAAGTCATAACATGAAAATCATGACACGCATGTTATGTACAGCATAATTTACATGCTACGCTCATGGTGCGCTGGCGGCCGTTTCGCTAGTTTGATATACACCAAAATTGGTATCTTGCGACGTGACTGTGTGACGAACATAAATAACACGAGTTAACATGAAACTCACGACACGCATGTCATGTACAGCATGACATAGGTGCCACGCTCATGAGGCGCTGGCGGCCGTTTCGCTAGCTTGATCTACCCCTAAATTGGTATTGCGCGACGTGACTGTGTAACGAACATAAATAACACGAGTTAACATCAAAATCATGACACGCATGTCATGTACAGCATGACTTACGTGCCACGCTCATGGAGCGCTGGCGGCCGTTTCGCTAGCTTGATCTACCCCGAAATTGGTATTGCGCGACGTTACTGTGTAACGAACATAAATAACCCGAGTTATCATGAAAATCATGACACGCATGTCATGCACAGCATGACTTACGTGCCACGCTCATGGGGCGCTGGCGGCCGTTTCGCTAGATTGATACACACCAAAATTGGTATCTTGCGACGTGACCGTGTGACGAACATAAATAACACGAGTTATCATGAAAATCATGACACGCATGTCATGTACAGCATGACTTACGTGCCACGCTCATGGTGCGCTGGCTGCCGTTTCGCTAGCTTGATATACACCAATATTGGTCTCTTACGACGTGACCGTGTGACGAACATATATAACACGAGTTATCATGAAAATCATGACACGCATGTCATGCACAGCATGACTTACGTGCCACGCTCATGGGGCGCTGGCGGCCGTTTCGCTAGATTGATACACACCAAAATTGGTATCTTGCGACGTGACCGTGTGACGAACATAAATAACACGAGTTATCATGAAAATCATGACACGCATGTCATGTACAGCATGACTTACGTGCCACGCTCATGGTGCGCTGGCGGCCGTTTCGCTAGCTTGATATACACGAATATTGGTCTCTTACGACGTGACCGTGTGACGAACATAAATAACACGAGTTATCATGAAAATCATGACACGCGTCATGCACAGCATGACTTACGTGCCACGCTCATGGGGCGCTGGCGGCCGTTTCGCTAGATTGATACACACCAAAATTGGTATCTTGCGACGTGACCGTGTGACGAACATAAATAACACGAGTTATCATGAAAATCATGACACGCATGTCATGTACAGCATGACTTACGTGCCACGCTCATGGTGCGCTGGCGGCCGTTTCGCTAGCTTGATATACACCAATATTGGTCTCTTACGACGTGACCGTGTGACGAACATAAATAACACGAGTTATCATGAAAATCATGACACGCATGTCATGCACAGCATGACTTACGTGCCACGCTCATGGTGCGCTGGCGGCCGTTTCGCTAGATTGATACACACCAAAATTGGTATCTTGCGACGTGACCGTGTGACGAACATAAATAACACGAGTTATCATGAAAATCACGACACGCATGTCATGTACAGCATGACTTACGTGCCACGCTCATGGTGCGCTGGCGGCCGTTTCGCTAGCTTGATATACACCAATATTGGTCTCTTACGACGTGACCGTGTGACGAACATAAATAACACGAGTTATCATGAAAATCATGACACGCATGTCATGCACAGCATGACTTACGTGCCACGCTCATGGGGCGCTGGCGGCCGTTTCGCTAGATTGATACACACCAAAATTGGTATCTTGCGACGTGACCGTGTGACGAACATAAATAACACGAGTTATCATGAAAATCATGACACGCATGTCATGTACAGCATGACTTACGTGCCACGCTCATGGTGCGCTGGCGGCCGTTTCGCTAGCTTGATATACACCAATATTGGTCTCTTACGACGTGACCGTGTGACGAACATATATAACACGAGTTATCATGAAAATCATGACACGCATGTCATGCACAGCATGACTTACGTGCCACGCTCATGGGGCGCTGGCGGCCGTTTCGCTAGATTGATACACACCAAAATTGGTATCTTGCGACGTGACCGTGTGACGAACATAAATAACACGAGTTATCATGAAAATCATGACACGCATGTCATGTACAGCATGACTTACGTGCCACGCTCATGGCGCGCTGGTGGCTGTTTCGCTAGCTTGATATACCCCGGAATTGGTCTTGCGCGATGTGACTGTGTGACGAACATAAATAATAGGAGTTAACATGACCATGACACGCATTTTCCTCAATGACATACAAGACGATGTATGCAGCTCTTTGCTGGCTGCTTCGCATTACATCGATTCCCACAATGCGTGGGATCTGCCGGCTTTTTAATCATTGAACGTGTACGTTAGTCGTCGGGATGGAGATGAACCATTGAGCATCGAAGTGGGTGCATCGACGTTAAACGGTGCTATAGCTGCCAGACAGATATATACATTGTGCAAACGCTCTTATATAAATGTATATCAAACATTCAGCTACTTCTGTAAGGACACGTTTTACTTTCGTGTTATTCCGATTCCTATGACGGAGGGATCAACCATGTTTTTTTCTTCTTCTTCTGCCTCTTCAATTTTACTTTTCTTGTTCTAGTTTCGTCTGTTTCTTCTATTTTCTTCCTCCTCTTCTGCCATTTCTCTTGTCATGCCTGAAAGGTGTCTTACGTAGATAAGTACGCTAAATCAAAATCAAGCTGTAGCGTGCTACTTAGGGCAGGTAATTATATACATATAATATTTAACGGGGAGCAAAGGGACAGCCTTTATATACATGCTAAAATAAAACACTGAACCTTCCAAGTGTACAGCCATTAAAGCAAAACAGAGTCGCGGAAAAAGCAAAAACGGCAGAAAAAAGTGAGGCAAGTCAGGCATGCCCCCAAGTGGGTAACCTTTAACGTCGACAACACCGAGAGGAATTATTTCGAGCCACAGCCGCGTATTGAAGTGCGCGCCACGTGCCCGTCTGGCGGGCCCTCGCTGAAAGCTGAGTGGTCGAGCTTTCATTAAAGCGAAAACGCGATCTCCTTTGTGTCGAATATTCCGAAAGCACGTCCTCGCTTTAGACTCGCTTCTGACTTTCCACGAAGTGTAGAAAAGAAAGTTAAAGAAACGAAAAGTATATATATATATATATATATATATATATATATATATATATATATATATATATATATATATATATATATATATATATATATATATATATATGCGCGCACCTAGTTCGCAGTATTCGCTCGCTTCGATTTGCGACACACGTGGGCGTTGCACCCGCTGACGTTTATAAAAGACGTCGGCGATAATATTTGCGTAATCTGATACGAGGAGATAGATGGTGCGCAAAACAGGCGCGGGATATGGTGACGTTTTGTGCCCCGAAGTGAAAGGATCTGCATGCTCTGCGCGTATCTCTAAATTCCGGCGTTAATGCGGTGGAATACGCCGAAACGAATCATTATTGAACATATGTAACGGCCATATACCTTACAGATATCCCATGACGTTTGAAATGGAAGGGGGGCTGGGGGGGGGGGATATGCGAGATAAAGAAAATAACAAAACGCGGTCATGATCGACTGACAATAAGTAAAAGAAAAAAAAGTGAAGTCCTGTTTTGATATTACATATACCTGGGCGCCACCTTGCACACGTTTTATGGAAAGACGGACCTTTTTTTTTTTTTACGCACGCCATTGGTTGAGTCCGGCGCGAACCGACCCGACTGGGGTGACGTACGCACAAGCCTCGACCAATCGCGTGTGGCAGAAATGCTCGTTCGTACATGGAAAGCGTATGCAAGATCGCGCCCCCTGTTTAGCGCGTCCTCGCCGTGATGAAGAGCTTTCACCGACAGCGTTCTGTAGTTCATTTTTCGTACGACTAAAAGTCTTTTCAAGGTATATGCGGATAGACGGATCAGGTGTGCGTGTTTGCGTTAAACATACTTTACCCTCAAAGTTCTATAGAGTTATGGATAGCTCTGATGAAGCGGAGCCATTTGCAATACCTGGTACCTCTTTACTAAAAGAAAAAATGCTACTAGTGAAATCTTTCTATCCATATATATATATATATATATATATATATATATATATATATATATATATATATATATATATATATATATATATATATATATATAATATATATATATATATATCTTTATGCCTGCTGCATGCCCCTGTGTGTGTCTGCTGTGCGCTGAACGTCCCACGCTCGGCGACGCTCGCTCTTGTTTTATTTCGTATTTTGCGCGGAGGTACGTGATTGGTTAGGAAACGCACAAAAAGGCGCGTTTCGCGAGATTAAACGGGAATTGGTCTCCTGGCTGCCGTCCGTGCTGGTCGTGAGTTTCTCGACTGCACCGGTGGTCGTTCGGGCTCCGAACATGCGCAAAACCTTCTGCAAAGCGGCGAACGCAGCGGTGGCGGCGGCATGGAGCATGCGTTGGCGATGGCCTCGGCGTCCGGTTGGGTGAGAGCACGGATCCATCCATTCATAAACGAATTCATTCATTCATTCATTCATTCATTCATTCATTCATTCATTCATTCATTCATTCATTCATTCATTCGTCCGTCCGTGCGTATATGCATTCATGCAACCATACATTCATGCATACATCCCATCCATCCGTCCATCTATCCATCCATCTATCCATCCATCCACCATCTGTCTTAAGGATACACTAAAGGCCAATAGAATTTCTATCAGAGTGAACGGTCAAAGCTTGAGAACATTTAAAACGTCATTAATACACACAGCAGCGCTTTATTAACCGAAAAATCAAGGTAAGTGTAGGACACGATTTGCACAACTAATGGGACATTCTGGAACACAAGCCCGATGACGTAGTATGACCTCAGTACAATTAATCAACAGTACTCAAACCACCCATGACAAAAAATGAAGGGAAACGAACAACATTGGAGTGCTTTACAGGACGGAATAAAACGCGACTTGTGCATTTCAGTCCGATTGAAAAAAAAAAAAAAGAGGAAAAACTTCTTGACGTTACCCTTAGCACGGCACAAGGTCCCTTTTTACCGAGCAGTGCTCCGCTGCGCCGGCTGTCGGGCAGTAAGGTCAGGCATGGCGAATGCTACGTCACAAGGCCGTTCTGGGAAGCGGGTCGTTTGCATTGCGCTAACGATATGTGGACCTTGTTAAACGCAACTTTCTTTTTCAAACTGAGCATTTCCTTGGCACGAAACAAGCAGTACGAAGTTTCTGGAACGCTATTTCAACGATCCACGTCGAACTGATATTTATCTTCAGTGTCTCTTTAAATTGTGTTTCAGGGAACTTGTGTACTTGTGTGAAGCCGGCCATATTTAGTGCTAGGTAATGTTTGCTCGTATTGGCTAATGCTAAATAGCCACTTCAATAACAGTGTAATGAAATAACAGATGTCATATGTCTATTTTTCATTTCCGCATACGACCGTAACCTACTTTGCACACTACGACGGTAACCTTTAGAGAAATTCGCCGCCGATTTTCACGAATTTGTTTCGAAATTATCACGATACATTCCCTCCTACGCTTGCTTTTTGAACACGAAAGCGTTTTATGCCGGGGTCTCCGCTAAGTAGTTCCGTTACGGATGTGACGTTGACAAAATGGACGCCAACGGGTGAGAAAGAAAAAAATCCGCCGCTGGCAATCGAACCCACGACCTTCCGGCCGCGACGGCAAGTGTCCGACGCACACCCGACTAAGCTACCTTGGTAGATGCTCGACACTTCACGAACGCACCTTATGTCTTTTGCACATTCTCTGTCTCACTGTGCTCTCTGTTGGCGGTGTAGGTAGCCGTCTGTGAGAAGTGAAAAGAAGTAATGCGTCACGATCGACACTTACTAGCGCTTAATCCGAAGTTGCGCACGATATCTGAGGTTATGGTTATAGCGTCTCGATACCAGCGAGGGACACTGGCCGCGCTGGCGTCGCCGAGGCACCCTAGACGCAGTTACGTTCTTTGCCTTTCGCTTCGATCGTGCCGGCTCATCGGAGTAGTGCAGCTTCCACAAGCACCAACGGTATTTTTCCGCCGCCGACTGCTTCGATTGCGAGAGCACCGACTAACAAAACTGCTGCAATACGCTTTGCAGAAAGGACACCGATTTCGACGGGCGAGTGTCGTGCCTTGGTGGATCGAGACAGAGGCCAGCGGGACGCACGCGTTTGCGGCTAAAGCTACGAACCTCTGCCTCCCGTGTTGCTGAAGCGCAGTGTGTGTTAGTGTATGCATGAGCACAGGTGTCCGCTACTCATTACTAGAAAGCGGCTCTCCTTAATTGACGACGCTTCGAAGAAGTGTATATCGGGTACCAGTGTTGATTATGAGCTTGTTGATGTCATCTTTACGCGGGATTCACGATTAGCCGTGTCCGAATATATGTTCACAACTTCAATTACCACAACGGTATAATCATGATCACGGGCGTATGTCGTCACGATGGAGACATGCCACTATAGGCGTCAACATGGGTGCATCCACGTCAAACGTTGCTACGAATATGCATCGTAGTACAAGCACGAATATGCATCGTAGTACAAGCTCTCGTATATCATTACAAAATAAGCACTACTTCTGTGAAGACACGTTTCACTTTCGTGTTATACCGATTTCTATGACGGAGGGATCAGCCGTGTTTGTTTTTTGTACTGTTGCTCTCCCTTCTTCCCCGTCGTTGCTCCGCACTACCGTGGCCATAGGCACAAGGGGGGGGGGGGAGGGGCCTTAATCAAAAAAGGGGTGCGCAGAGTGGTGCCCCATATTTTTTATACGGGCATGTTCTCTCAGTGTTTAATGTACAGTGCTATGGCCGCGCAGGTTTATAACGATTATGGAGGCCGAGGACCCCTCATGTTGCATTCCAAGAACGGTTTACTTCCCACTTTTAGCTCAAAAAGCCTGGGGCCAAAGCTGGGCTTATGTGAGAAGCACGTCATGGCTTTATTTTCATTTTTGGATCCATTGCAAAGCTTGCTTTCTTCCGGACTCGCTCATTCGGGTGGGAGCGGGGGTGGAACAGTGCGGTGAAGCTTACCCCCTGCCCCTCCTTCACTTTATAATGGACCCTGCGCACGCCTATGTCTGTGGCCACTGGTGCGTAGTTGCCAAAAGTAAAAGGCGTGACAAGTAGCGTTGCGAAAGTGCCTTCTCGCTTTTGATTGTACTGTCTAATTAGGTGAGCTTAGAGCGATCCCTAATTAGCGGCAATGCGCGGAATAAGTCACTCGGGGTCACGCAGCGCACGTGCTTATCGTACCGCTTCAGCGATGAATCAGCGTTCTGTGTAATTAAACGGTTAAAATAAATGAGTCCGTCCACGAAGCGAACACGTGTCGTCGGCTGGGCTTACCATCTCAGCTCGCGTCCCGCTTCTCGAGCATACTTTGTTTGCATGTAAGATGTGACTTCGCTTGCGTTTTGTTCCTTGCGAGCGTGGGTGACAAGAGAAGAAAAGAAAAAAAAATGATGCGAAAAAGAGGCGATGAGCAGGCTTCGGTGATTCCTTCAGCTCTGAGCTTGATGTGCTGCGACAAATCCTTTGCGTCGGCAGGGCGCAAAAGGTGGGGGGTTCAACGCCTCGTGATTATAAATCCTGACATCCCCCTGACCTTTCTTCTCTCCCAGACCGCTGAGAGAGTTAGAGAGCGTGCCATATTTGCCTCCAAAAAAAATAAATAAACGAAAACGAAGGAGAGGAACACAAACAGAAAAACGCCTCTCTTCGCCCTGTCATTCGCTCTAGTGTCTATCTGAGCGGTAAATATGTCCTGCAGCAGGAACCGATTAAGCCAAGAACAAGTTCTCCAGAGCTGGAGTGGTCTCTATGTGACGCCCACCCCGAGAAAAAAACAACGAAAAAAAATACCTACAGTGCTTTATGAACGTCTGCTGGAGGGGTTCAGGCAATTCCATCCCTCAAATAAATTTTGCCTATGCTGCTGACCGAAGCATTCTGACACATACAAACGCACACACGGCCATACATCAAGTGTGGTTAAATCCCCCGGCCGCCGAAAAAAGGTTCTGGCAACGCCACTGGTTTTGCTGTCCCTTTCTTAAAGAAAGATTTGTGACGCAAACTGAGAATCGAGAAAAAAACTCCTCTGTTGTTCTCGTCTATTCTGTCTTCTTGCTTTTACCTTCATTCTCATGCAGTTTGCGTCACAAAGCTTTCTTTAAGCTATGCACCAACTCGCCCAGCGTAACTTTCTGCTAAAGCATATGTCCCTCTCTCTCTCTTTTTTTTTCTTTCTATCGATCCTCTTTACTCCCTGTGGGGAAGTGTACAAAAGAAGCAGTGGTTGGTTAAAAGCCAGGGGTACGTGTAGCGTGGAAATGTGTTCATTTAAAGTTGCAACTTGAAAATAAATTTATTTGTTATAATATTCATTTAAAAGGTAGCCGTAACTTTGCGATAACGTAAGAATTGTACTGTGGACTAACCACATAGATTACGGCTTTTTCTTCGGAACGAAGTGCGCAAGTGCCCTTTCCGCATGATGGAAAATCGTTGAACGGGGATAGTCGCCAGAGTCAACGTTTCGACAAGTGGACCTGTCTTCATCAGGGCAGCAAGGTACTTTTAGGGGCGAAGCTCCTTAAGGCGGCACCCGTTCGTCCCTCGTAGTAGTGCGTAACCAGTCGTAACGCTAGTACCAGATCTTGACCTCCAAGGTGGTGCCGGTGGGAGATTTTTCCTGTGCGTTGTTGAACAATAAAAAACTCGCAGCGTGCGCTTTAACTAAAAGCCAAATTCTTCTGTCTCTCATTCCCCATTAGCAGCCATTGGACATGTTCCAGTAGGAAACGTTAGTAGAAGTAGAAGTGCAAGTGTTAGCTAAAAGCCGAATTCTTCTGTGTCTCATTCCCATTAGCAGCCATTGTTTACCTCCAAGGTAGTGCCTGATGAGATTTCTCCTGTGCGTGATTAAACAATAAAAATTTTGTTCAAAACGCCGTTGATTGATGAAATAAACCAACGAAAGACGCCAGATGTTTTCTAAAAGCAAAACGAAAGAACGCCAGATGTTTCTAAAGCAAAACGAAAAGACGCCAGCTGCTTAACGAACGACGCCAGATGTTTTCTAAAGCAATGGTTTTCTAAACAATGAAAATTCACAGCGTACATGTAAAATTAAAGTGAGCTGCAAGTCGTCATAACTCATCGAACCTTTAGTATAAACGCGCCCGATCTCACGTCGGTGATGATGTACTGGGCAGAATTCACGGAAGATTCACGGTTTACCGATGAACCTCCGCAGCTTCGCCCACTCATCATAATTCACTCCGTGGATATGCTGTGATTTTTTTTATCAGCATGTTTGCGTACTGACTCCTTGTTCATTCTCCCTCAGTCTCAAAAAAGGGGGGAGAAGGATAGCCGGAGTCATATCTAGGCTCCAACTTCTCCTTAAACACATTTAACAGCAAAAAGAAAAAAAAAGCGAGCGAGCATCCACTTTCCCTTTGATGTTTGGATTCGCTCAGACGTCATTGCCCGTATTACCTTTCTTTTTTTTTTTCGTCACTTCGAGCAACCATCTTTCCCCTGGAACTTACGTCCCGTTAGGAATTTCTCTTTCCGTGTGACCTATATAAAATTCGTGGAATTTTAACTACGTTGATCGACATACTTTGGAGCTCTCAGTCTGACGCATGTCTCATTAAAGAAAATTTGTCTAATGAACATGAGCGGCATTACGGCGCCTCTTAGAGAAAGCCTCAAGTGTCTCGTTGAGCGTCGCCCTGAGCGAAACCTACGTGAACTGCGTCACCAATGACGTCGTGGTGTGACGTCAACATGTGAAGTTACAGTGACGTCAAAGTTAGCACGAATTTGTGAAGTCATCATGACGTCATCAAGCGACGACGGCACCTGATGGCGCCGATCTCGGGGGCAGTGCAACGCCACGTCAGGCGCAGAAAGCTTCAGTGAGGCAGGAACGATGAAGTCGACTGGGAATGTCGACGTAATTCGATGCGTGTCTCTCACACTGCGGCTCGTTACGTCTTGCAAGAAGTCTGGTCCCCAAATATATAACTTAGTGCATTACCACCTGCGCAGCAGGCCTTCGCCTTCAAATGCTACAGAGTGTGTAACATGTTGCCGAATTTGTCGTGGCTCTTTTGCCAGATGCTTGCGGTATTTATTTATTTGTTTGTTTGTTTCTTTATTTATTCGATCTTAAGCATCTTGCTGCCCTTGTGCACTATGTTTCTTAACATATCTTCTGTGCATTATTAATGTTTTCGTAAATTAGTGTGTAGCAGTAACGCTTTCTTTTTCCATCGTTCACTAACAACATCGCATCGCAGAACTAATTGCAGACTTGCACGAATAGCTCAGCGCTATTGCGGTTCACGTTGACATTGCTGACTTTATGCAGTCTCCGCAGATCTAGACCGTGTGATCGTCAGGTAGAAAGTGCGCGATCTTCCAGGTGCCTAATCACGGGAATGCGTTTCTTGACGAGGTCCGAGAAAGCGCGCACCGTGCGGGCGTCTGCAGAAGCCTTGCCCGGAAAGCACATGACCTCAACTACCGGTAATGACGCCCGTGGCTCGCGATCGCGTTTCTTGTCTCGGTTGGCGAAGGCGCGCACCCTGCTGGTGTCGCCGCAGTGACACTCAGCGCGCGCTCCACTGTGCCTGCGGGGATTCCCCTCTCCTGTGCACCCGAGGCATAGGAGAGGGGAATCCCCGCAGCAGAAGGGAAGTCCCGACTCGTAGGGAAGAAGGAAATCGCATGGGATAGCCGGCGCACTTCTAAAGAACCGCTTTCGTGTTATCATCTTATATGAACTATACTTCGAGATCCTCTGTGACTTTTATGGCTGTAGCAGGTAGCGACATTATATTTCTCGAGGAGCATACCGGCATTCGCTCCCAGCCAACCGGAACTTGAGCGTTGGCTCGAATGTTGGGAAACCCCTGCAAGGTATAATGGTATAATGGCTCTTGTGTAGGTCTCGGTGTAGTTCTAAGTCCTGCGCATAGTGCAGCTCCATTACCGTGAAATCTGAGGAAGTGCGTAGCACGGGCAACCCAGTGATTTCCTCGGCAATCGCGTGGTTGCCGAGGCGGTGGCGCACTCTCTTGCGTGGCGCGGGTATCGGCCGGGTGATTCGGAATCGTTTTTCGCGATTGTAGGTAAATTATTGCGATTAATTCTTGGTTATTTCTGTAGCTGATATATTTTAGACCTTGTTCGTTCATTTTGCGCTGGTTCAGAGCATTGCTAGCATCGTTTTATGCCTGTACTGACCACTGCGTGACCACGCAACATGAAACAGTGAATGGACGACAAGCCGGCCCCCTGAAATGCTACGCACTTAGAAACACAGGGCTGACTGTTCAGGTTAAAAATTGAATAGGATACATTTGATATCGGAGTTAACTTCAGTAAAGATCAGTTGGCTCGTTGAAGAGGACGACGGTGAGAAAACGCGCCTGCCCTAGTGTGTGCACACTGAAGCTTTGGAAGTCGACAACTGAAAGTTCAGCCAAAGTCTACGCAAGTGCACGAAAAGGTCACCAAACGCTAGGGGCCACTGCCAGAGGGAGCTGCGTTGCTGGCTGTGGGCCGTCTCAAGTTGGCTGACATTGGCCGCTAGGAGAAGGCAGAAAACAGACGCTCGCAAGCGTCCCCCCTTCTGGTCCGGCCACAGTCTGCACACTCATGCAGAGGTGGAGAGACGCGCATCGCGTTTGATTTTGTCCCTGGGCCGTCTCAACGCTGCCTTCTTTATCCGCTAGGCTGTGCGTTCTGGCGCTGCAGTCACACGTGAGAACTCGACTGCACGGTTCTTATTAAAGACGAACAAATGGACGCCCAAAGATTTTTATTCCAAGCGGGGTAAACGCACTCTATGGCTGTGGTGGTCAAGAACGCTGTGAACCGCATGCATAACGGACATGAACGCTCCCGGAGTCATAAGTGTTTCGCAGTGGTAATTTGATCGTCGTAAAGCACTCTCATTGCACTCATCGTAAAGCGCGAAAAAGTCCTCCTGCGGTAGACGCTGACGCGTTTGGCGTTGCAGTAGGCGATCTTCAACGTGATTGTATCAGCGACAGTGAGCAACCGAAAATGCCGACCTCGTACGCAACGCAGTTTATGCCATGGGTCATTCCCACGAACTGTTCGAGATCGCAGTGTTGCTTTCAAGCCGGTCTTGCTGAAGACTTGCCAGGTTACCGGCGTCCATGTGGCTATCGCGGTGAGAAAGAGAGAGAATTTATTTACAGAAAGGCAGAGAGGTCGGCCTGCGCTATAGTTTGCCCTGGTCTGCTACTCTACACTGGGGAAGGGGGACAGGGTAGCGAAAGAGTGACGATGGTAAGTTAGGGAGGTGAGAATATGGTCCCGCTACGCTGGGGCAAATCTGAAGACGTGCGTCCAGTCCAGTAGATTGAAGGAAGGCTACGACTGATCCTATAACCACATTTGTGCTGCTGACGTCAGGCCAAGGACCTAATACAATCTCATCGGTTAATGGTCTACTATTAAGTAGTGCAGTCAAGGATATCAGTTTCTGACGTTATCGTGCGTACGCTGGACAGGCGCAAAATATATGTTCAAGAGTTTCAGATAAATGACAATGACCACAATCGGGACTTGTGTCACTGCAGCCGATCAAGAGATCCGTGTGTTACTGGTGGTCTCAAATCCGTACAAATACTACTCATTTTCTCGTGATTGTATGCGGACAACAAAATGTCTAGCAATGCACCGCTGTCTCGGTTCCTTCCTGTTAGATGAATACTTATCAATTCATGAACAATCGCTCATGCTCGCTTACAAGCTTCGATGTGTGCCTGCTGCAACCCATCGGCGCCATCAGGAAAACGCGAAATTGACACTGGAAAGCTAGAAACAGAAAAAAAAAAGCGAAAATCTTTCACGGGATAAGCTTTCTCACCATGCAAAAGGATCTTGAACATAAAAGAAAATGATATTATGCTTTCTTTTCTCCATCGTAATCAACGAAGGTTTACTGTCGAGGACTACATGCAGCAGCGTGGTGAACAAGTGTGCGCATAGGCTCTGCAGAGTCGGCTGTGCTGCCACAGAAAGTTGTCGCCAGGTGCAGGGTTGCCGTGGGGTAGATTTGAAAAGGAGCCAGTTCAAGCTAAAATAGGCATGCCATATAACTGCATCGACATATTTGTAGCCAAATTGAGGAAAAGCGGTATTATGACTAGAGTTTCTATCATCATGCACTAAATGTGATTTTGAGTATGCAAAAACAGAAATAAGCGCCTAATTTCCCCATATAGCTTCATCTTCAAGCCACAGGGGAGTTGCAAGAAATTTATTTATTTATTTGTTTATTTACTTATTTATTTATTTATTTATTTATTTACCACAACGCCAACAGCATTACAGAGGAAAGTGGATAAAATGTAAACAAAAAAGCAGCACAATACACTGAGTAAAGAAGAACGATCAATATACTTCCAACATGCTAGTACTTGTGCAATGGTGCTTACTGCCCCACGAGAACGATGGTTATCGCCACTTGATCGGTAAGGAAGGAGATTCAACTCGTTTGCAGCGCGCGGTAGAAAAGCTTCGGGTTTTACAAAATCGAATACCTACCTCATTGCGATAACCGAAACGATGGTACATATAGCGCGGTGATGAAATAAATGTGTCGTGAAGGACGCGTTACGGTGGTATATTCTACGACATAAGTACAAGCGGCAAAAATTTCGATGCGCTGTCAGGCTGGATTTCGTGGCTGTTACGCTTCCAGTGCGATTGTAGTTAGACATAATATTACGCCCTTCCTGTTTGCGTTACGTGGTATATGAACATATAAATATTCCTAACAAGTGATGGGTTCTAACGCAACGCTGTTCAAAAGCTAAATAGGCAGACTGTTAGTGTTTCGTGCGACACGAATGACCTTGCATTTTCTGACGTTTAGTTCCATAAACCATATTTTGCACCAGGTGGCGCAGCAACTGCATCGGATTGGTTAGTCGATAGTTCACCTGCGTATATACACCTTTTCACAGGAGCACCCTCGCACCCATGCTCGCC